>NC_056430.1:10115215-10190215 GCF_018296145.1 Oncorhynchus tshawytscha | reverse complement strand
GAGTGGAATTTATTTGATCAATTTGATTTATATCTAATCTCCGTAAATACACACAAGTTCAAATCACAGGATGTATATTTCTGTTTACACAACACATTGTTCCGTCTGCCATGGTAATAAATAGAACCTTGTGTATTATATTTTTTTATGTTCTAACCCTTCTAGAATCCTACAGTGAGTCATCTGTTGTCATCACGCCAGTGTTGACGTCTGTCATCGTCACTGGACCACTGTAATGACTTTGTACCCTTCCGAGGTGTGTGTGTGTGTGTGTGTGTGTGTGTGTCTGTGTGTGTGGTACTAGCCTTTTGTGAGCACCAGAAGTCTGCAGAAGAATAGTAAATCAAGTCAAATGTGGATAAGTGAGGACAATTCACCTGTTCTCACTTATAAAAAGTATGTTTAGGGATTAGAATCAGGGTTTGTGGTTAGGTTCAGGGTTTGGGGTTATTTATTTATTTTATTTATTTATTTATTTTACCTTTATTTAACTAGGCAAGTCAGTTAAGAACAAATTCTTATTTTCAATGACGGCCTAGAAACAGTGGGTTAACTGCCTGTTCAGGGGCTGAACAACAGATTTGTACCTTGTCACCTCGGGGGTTTGAACTTGCAACCTTCCGGTTACTAGTCCAGCGCTTTAACCACTATGCTACGCTGCCGCCCCGCCTGGTTAGGTTCAGGGTTAGGGATTAGGTTCAGGGTTTGGGGTTAGGGATTAGGGATTAGGTTTGGGATTAGGTTCAGGGTTTGGGATTAGGGATTAGGTTCAGGGTTATGGTTAGGTTCAGGGTTTGGGGTTAGGTTCAGGGTTAGGTGTTAGAATCAGGGTTTGGGGTTAGGGGTTATAATCAGGGTTTGTGTTTATGGTTACATTCAGGGTTAGGGGTTAGAATCAGGGTTTGGGGTTAGGGGTTAGAATCAGGGTTTGTGTTTATGGTCACGTTCAGGGTTAGGGGTTAGAATCAGGGTTTGGGGTTATGGTTAGGTTCAGGGTTAGGGGTTCGAATCAGGGTTTGGGGTTAGGGGTTATAATCAGGGTTTGTGTTTATGGTTACGTTCAGGGTTAGGGGTTAGAATCAGGGTTTGGGGTTATGGTTAGGTTCAGGGTTAGGGGTTAGAATCAGGGTTTGGGGTTATGGTTAGAATCAGGGTTTGGGGTTATGGTTAGAATCAGGGTTTGGGGTTATGGTTAGGTTCAGGGTTAGGGAAAATATGATTTTGAATGGGAATCAATTGTTGGTCCCCCAAAAATTCCTCACAAGTATAGTAATGCTCCAGTGTGTGTGGGTGGGACAGCTAAGCACATCACACACCCTGTGTCTCAGCTGACTGGTAGAAATGAGAACCCTGTGTCTCAGCTGACTGGTAGAAATGAGAACCGCAAATATGGCTGGGACAATGCTGGGAGAAAATGCCCCAAAAACTATACAGACAATGACTTCATCAAACAAAACTGTTTCACGATGCATCAGTGACACGGCAGGAGATGTTCTGAAACAATTAGTGCTTTGCATACAAGCAAGTGAATTCTATGTGTTACAGCTGGATGAGTCAACAGTGGCGGGCCTGGCACAGCTCCTGGTGTATGTCCGTTATGTTTATGGGGGGTCAATTAAGGAAGACATCCTCTTCTGCAAACCACTGGAAACCAGGACAACAGGAGATTATATTTATAAAGTACTGGACAGCTTTGTGACATCAAATGAACTTTGGTGGTCAAGATGTGTTGGTATCTGTACTGATGGAGCAAAAGCCATGACAGGGAGACATAGTGGAGTGGTAACGCGCGCGCAAGCAGTTGCTCCCGACGCCACTTGGGTAGACTGCAGCATCCACCGGGAGGCTCTTGGATACACTGCAGCTTCCACCGAGAGGCTCTTGGGTAGACTGCAGCATCCACCGGGAGGCTCTTGGGTACACTGCAGCATCCACCGAGAGGCTCTTGGGACTGCAGACTGCAGCATCCACCGAGAGGCTCTTGGGTCTTGGGTAGACTGCAGCATCCACAGAGAGGCTCTTGGGTAGACTGCAGCATCCACCGAGAGGCTCTTGGCATCCACAGAGAGGCTCTTGGGTAGACTGCAGCATCCACCGAGAGGCTCTTGGGTAGACTGCAGCTTCCACCGAGCTTCCACCGAGAGGCTCTTGGGTACACTGCAGCTTCCACAGAGAGGCTCTTGGGTAGACTGCAGCATCCACCGAGAGGCTCTTGGGTAGACTGCAGCATCCACCGAGAGGCTCTTGGGTGCAGATCTGCAGACATCCACCGCAGAGGCTCTTGGGTAGACTGCAGCATCCACCGAGGCTCTTGGGTAGACTGCAGCATCCACCGAGAGGCTCTTGGGTAGACTGCAGCATCCACCGAGAGGCTCTTGGGTACACTGCAGCATCCACCGAGAGGCTCTTGGGTACACTGCAGCTTCCACAGAGAGGCTCTTGGGTAGACTGCAGCTTCCACAGAGAGGCTCTTTTGGTCATGCAGTGTATGCTCTAGGATAACTAAGGCCCCCATACAATGGAGACTCATCAATAATTTGTGGGTATCAAAGTACTTAGCAGAGCTACCTCAACTCTGCTCAATGTTTGACATAATGCTACCTCCACCATAGCATGAAAGACAGCTTCCCATATTAGATTGAGAGATTGATTAGGGTTTGAGGCCAAACCAAAAGACTGAGATTCAGACCACCTGGTACAAGGCAATTTTACATAGGCCTACCACAGTGTGAGACTATGCAAAATCAATAAGGTTTGCATCTGTAAGTGTAAGCTAACTATGTACAGTCATGGCCAAAAGTTTTGAGAATGACACAAGTATTAATTTCCACAAAGTTTCCACAGAGTCTTTAGATATTTTTGTCAGATGTTACTATGGAATACTGAAGTATAATTTCAAGCATTTCATAAGTGTCAAAGGCTTTTATTGACAATTGAAGTTCATGCAAAGAGTCAATATTTGCAGTGTTGACCCTTCTTTTTCAAGACCTCTGAAATCTGCCCTGGCATGTTGTCAATTAACTTCTGGGCCACATCCTGACTGATGGCTGCCCATTCTTGCATAATCAATGCTTGGAATTTGTAAGAATTTGTGGGGTTCTGTTTGTCCACCCACCTCTTGAGGATTGACCACAAGTTCTCAATGGGATTAAGGTCTGGGGAGTTTCCTGGACATAGACCTAAAATATCAATGTTTTGTTCCCCGAGCCACTTAGTTATGACTTTTGCCGTATGGCAAGGTGCCCCATCATGCTGGAAAAGGCATTGTTCATCACCAAACTGTTCCTGGATGGTTGGGAAAAGTTGCTCTCAGAGGATATCTTGGTACCATTCTTTATTCATGGCTGTGTTCTTAGGAAAAATTGTGAGTGAGCCCACTCCCTTGGCTGAGAAGCAACCCCAGACATGAATGGTCTCAGGATGCTTTACTGTTGGCATGACACAGGACTGATGGTGGCGCTCACTTTGTCTTCTCCGGACAAGCTTTGTTCCAGATGCCCCAAACAATCGGAAAGGGGATTCATCAGAGAAAATGACTTTACCTCAGTCCTTAGCAGTCCAATCCCTGTACCTTTTGCAGAATATCAGTCTGTCCCTGATGTTTTTCCTGGAGAGAAGTGGCTTCTTTGCTGCCCTTCTTGACACCAGGCCATCCTCCAAAAGTCTTCGCCTCACTGTGTGTGCACATGCCCTCACACCTGCCTGCTGCCATTCCTGAGCAAGCTCTGTGTACTGGTGGTGCCCCGATCCCGCAGCTGAATCAACTTTAGGAGACGGTCCTGGCGCTTGCTGGACTTTCTTGGGTGCCCTGAAGCCTTCTTCACAACAATTGAACTTCTCTCCTTGAAGTTCTTGATGATCCGATAAATGGTTGATTTAAGTGCAATCTTACTGGCAGCAATATCCTTGCCTGTGAAGCCCTTTTTGTGCAAAGCAATGATGACGGCACATGTTTCCTTCCAGGTAACCATGAATGACAGAGGAAGAACAATGATTCCAAGCACCACCCTCCTTTTGAAGCTTCCAATCTGTTATTTGAACTCAATCAGCATGACAGAGTGATCTCCAGCCTTGTCCTCGTCAACCCTCACACCTGTGTTAACGAAAGAATCACTGACATGTCAGCTGGTCCTTTTGTGGCAGGGCTGAAATGCAGTGGACATGTTTTTTGGGGGGGATTCAGTTCATTTGCATGGCAAAGAGGGACTTTGCAATTAATTGCTATTCATCTGATCACTCTTAACATTCTGGAGTATATGCAAATTGCCATCATAGAAACTGAGGCAGCAGACTTTGTGAAAATTAATATTTGTGTCATTCTCTCAACTTTTGGCCAAGACTGTAGAAGTGTGAAATATGCAGAATCCTAAACAACGTCCTCCAAATGCACATTAACTTAATTTATAAACCCTCTGCTCTCAGAACGAACACCAACCTCAGAGACAAACTGTAGAAAACATCTGACATATCCACACAAAACACTATCAGTGCCCTGCCACCCCCTACAGGCCATTTCCCATGCATACACTGTTTCTGCTGGCCCTCATGAAAAAAAAAAGAACTACTGAATTAATACACAAAAACATATTAGTGCAGTAGTGCATTCGGAAAGTATTCAGACCCCTTGACTTTTTCCACAGTTTGTTACGTTACAGCCTTATTCTAAAATTAATTAAATAAATGTTTTCTTCTTTTTCCATATTCTAAAATGGTTTAAATAGTTTTTTCCCTCATCAATCTACACACAATACAACATGATGACAAAGTGAAAAGAGATTTTTAGACATTTTTGCAAAAAACTGAAATATCACATTTACATAAATATTCAGACCCTTTACTCAGTACTTGGTTGAAGCACCTTTGGCAGCGATTACAGCCTTGAGTCTTCTTGGGTATGACGCTACAAGCTTGGCACACCTGTATTTGGGGAGTTTCTCCCATTCACTGCAGTTCCTCTCAATCTCTGTCAGATTCAAATCAAAGCAAATCAAATGTTATTTTATTTGTCACATGCGCCGAATACAACAGGTGTAGTAGACTTTACAGTGAAATGCTGAATACAACAGGTGTAGTAGACCTTACAGTGAAATGCTGAATACAACAGGTGAAGTAGACCTTACAGTGAAATGCTGAATACAACAGGTGTAGTAGACCTTACAGTGAAATGCTGAATACAACAGGTGTAGTAGACCTTACAGTGAAATGCTGAATACAACAGGTGTAGTAGACTTTACAGTGTAATGCTGAATACAACAGGTGTAGTAGACCTTACAGTGAAATGCTGAATACAACAGGTGTAGTAGACCTCACAGTGAAATGCTGAATACAACAGGTGTAGTAGACCTCACAGTGAAATGCTGAATACAACAGGTGTAGGTAGACCTAACAGTGAAATGCTAAATACAACATATGTAGTAGACCTTACAGTGAAATGCTAAATACAACAGGTGTAGTAGACCTTACAGTGAAATGCTAAATACTTACCCATTCTACTTAGCAACCTCTTTTGACCTGCTGTCAAGTAGGTACTCTACATAATACTGGAGGCCATTGTTGGTAAGAATAACATTGTTTTATAAAATGTTTTTCTGTGTTGTTTTATGTGACCTCTGTTAGCAGATGATTGCTAATGGCTTAAGTTAGAATTGGTTGTCTTTTATGGTTGTCTTTCTTTTCTAAAAGGTTACGTGGTTGAGAAATGTATCCGTAACAAAGATCTGTAGATAGTTAAGTCAAAGCTGAATGAAGACGATGGTTGAGAAATGTGTCCTTTAACAAAGATCTGTAGATAGTTAAGTCAAAGCTGAATGAAGACGATGGTTGAGAAATGTGTCCTTTAACAAAGATCTGTAGATAGTTAAGTCAAAGCTGAATGAAGACGATGCCGCAAATGGATTAAATATGTTGCCATTAATAAATGTCATAAATAGAATTAATTTAATAAAACAAATTGCAATTCAGTTTGTATAAGCTTATATATCGTTTCATGAACATGGAGGAATTGTGTAGGAATGTGGAGGTTTTAAGTAGTAGATACCCCAAAGCTTAGTAGTTACACAGTAGTCGTTTAAGGAAGAATTATGTAGTGATTTGACTAGGAAATATGTAGTGTTCACCAATAGACATATGTCCCAATTTACCACCCATTAGTACTTTAAATCACTACATAAATCACTACTGGTTTACTACACAGATGGCAGTAGTAATTCAACAGGGATTGAGTAGGCATACAGCACTATTGTGTAGTAATTCTATAGTGAACATGTAGGTTTTAAGTAGTAGATACCCAAACGCACAATAGTCACCCAGTAGTCATTAAAGCGGCAATCAGCAGTTCAAACAATAACCATGTGTACTCCACAACACTTTTTTTCAGTTAAAAATAATCATAATTATGCAGTCATTTGGTTGAGAAGTTGATCGCTGAGAGTTTACATCAACAACAGTCACCCTCGAAGCATCGTCACCCACCGCTCCACAAAAGCCGCGGTCTTTGCAGAGCAAGGGGAACCACTACTTCAAGGTCTCAGAGCGAGTGACGTCACCGATTGAAATGCCAATTAGCGCGAACACCGCTAACTAAGCTAGCCGTTTCACATCCGTTACACATGCATGCGTTATATGATTACATAAGAAGACAGGTTTAGTTACAGGAGACTAACCTTCAACGTGGCCATGTATGTGTTACTCTGTTTTTTTAAGGTTGAATAAATACTGTTACGTCGGTCTGTAAGATAGCCTTAACTTCAGGCTATTTAATGTATTACAAAAGTAACATTGAATTGTGTTTTGTTGACAACACAACCAAATATCAACATTTAAAGGAGATGTATCTCATGCTTGGATAATTTAATCTAAATCCCTGGTTTAATCCTTTCATTTATGGTTTAGTTGGAGATGTGAATTCAGAGTATAATTTGTTAACAAGTCACTAAGCTATTTGCTGTATTGCAAAAGGGATATTGAATTGAGCTTGGTTGTCAACACTAGGGTTGAATGGCGGATGTCATGTATAAACTGGGAGTCAGGAAACAGGTGCAGAGGGAGGCTTTCATAAAATAGAATCATGAAGATTAACAAGACGAGAAGCTACAGAACGTGAACAGAAACCAATACTGCCTGATGACTTAGGCTACATGGGGCTAAGTAAAGGGAGAGTAAACAGGGTGGTGATGAAGTCCAGTAATGATGGGGAGTAGGTGTGGGTAATGATGGGAAGTAGGTGTGGGTAATGGTGGGGAGTAGGTGTGGGTAATGATGAGGAGTAGGTGTGGGTAATGATGGGGAGTAGGTGTGATGGGGAGTAGGTGTGGTGGGGAGTAGGTGTGGGGGGAGTAATGGTGGGGAGTAGGTGTGGTGGGGAGTAGGTGTGGGTAATGGTGGGGAGTAGGTGTGGGTAATGGTGGGGAGTAGGTGTGGTGGTGGGGAGTAGGTGTGGGTAATGGTGGGGAGTAGGTGTGGGTAATGGTGGGGAGTAGGTGTGGGTAATGATGATTGCCAGGGCCAGTGGTTAGTAGACTGGCGACGTAGAGCACTGGAGTGGGGCGTGACAGCGGGAACTCGATTACCCAACATTTACCGGGATTTACTGGCCAAAACCACTCCCTTTTCCCGGGATAAAGATGATTTTTATTAACAGCATGGCTTGAAATGGAACTGTTAAATGATACACAATGTCAAAATCCTGCTTCTCTCTATGGCCTCTGCATGATGAATCAACACTCAGTTTGGGGACAGACAGCGCATCTCAGTGTGGAGTGCCTTTCACAAATAGTGCCTAAGCAATCAGCCCCCCAAAAAATGTAACATTCTGCAAAACATAGTGATTTAAAGCAACGATAATCGAGTGACAGGCTGTTTTAAAACTCTGCAGCTGCAATAAAATACAAATATTTTCTTTACAATTAAAAACAAGGTGACCCCCAAAAAGCCAGATGGAGTAAATGGAGACAATCATTTATATCACTGTAGCATAGACTACGCTGCAGAAAATGAAGGGCTACCTGTCTGTCACAAGAAGATAAAAAAGTTACCATGATGAGATGGGAAAAGGCTACCTAAGTATGATTCTCAATCAGAGACAACAAACGACACCTGCCTCTGATTGGGAACCATACCAGGCCAAAACACATAACCACAACATAGAAAAATGAACGTAGACTACCCACCCCAACTCACGCCCTGACCATACTAAAACAAAAACATAACGAAAGAACTAAGGTCAGAACGTGACAAGAATGATGACGAGAAGGACAACTTGACAGTATTTTTTAACTGTTGAAAGCCAGGAATGAATGAAACAACAATAGAAAAACAAAGAGGTGGTAGGCTGATAACAATAAGGGAAATATTATGGAAGATATATATATATGCCTCAGCCGTATAATTATACAAATAGGTACCTATTATATTTGAAAATTATAATCAAAGTAGCTAGTCTATACTTGTAACTTTGTAGGCTGCATGTGCTGCACCAGAATCGCATGTTCTCTTCAGCTTCACCATGGTTTTAATGATGTGTGTAACTCCAGTCCATATAATACAATATAATACAATATAGTGCAGTAATACAGTGCACACCCAAAATGATTAGCCTACTGAAACTTGTGTAATTAATTTACCGAAGAGCGCATATAGCTAGCTACATCTATGGGTTTTTATGTTTTTCTGTCGTGCGTAATGTGCAGTAGTCTTTATCATATATGTATTGGATAACGGCACAACCATTTGCGCATTTTTGGGGTGTTTGAGCTCATTAATTTTAATGTCGTTAAATGTCGGGCTCATCAAATGTATTTAATATATGTCTCATCAGGCTCAGGTAGCTTCAGATTAGAATGTCCCATGCTGATCAAAGCTCCAATCAAATCCAGATATATTCATAGTATGTGCTTTATAACGCTTTTGAATGACACTTCCTGTTTCTGTCGGGAAATACCGTGTTTCCTGGGAGAAAGTGATTTATTCTCGGCTTGGAACATTTCTAAAATACTCGGAAAATATTCAACCCCATGTCAACACAACCAAATATCAACATTTGAAGGAAATGTATATTTTGTGCCACAGACTTAATCTGGCTTTATTTCTATTTTGTCTATAAATGAAAAATTGATATGTTGGATTCACATTTCCATCTCAACCAATAATCAAAGTTAAAGAATATGACTACATTTATTTTATTTAACCTTTATTTAACTAGACATGTCAGTTAAGAACAAATTCTTATTTACAATGACGGCCCAGGAACAGTGTGTTAACTGCCTTGTGCAGGGACAGAACGACAGATGTTTACCTTGTCAGCTCCAGGACTCTAAACACCTGCCGCCAATTTACTTTATGTAAAGTGATTCGATTCAATTTAGTCCAGTTCTTTAACTTTGATTTTTGATTGCGATGGAGACGTGAATCCAAAATATCGAACATTTATGTTTTTAGGTCGTATATCATCAAGTATACTATTTAGGCCTATATAGAATTTGCAAGAGTCATCAACAGCTTTTGCTATAGCAGTCAAAACGCTTTGCATTTGCTGTGCGTCCTGATAGTAAATATATATAGGCTGAACTACTTCTACATGTATTCTCTGTATGTATTACTTGTAAATAGTAACTCAAGTTTTTCCTGCATAGTACTGGTCGCCTACTTTGTTTTCTTTATTACACTATGTAGAAGAGAATAGAAAAAGTTATAATTGTAAGTTGTTTTTTTTCGTCTTCCAGGTAAATATGTATAGGCTATGACCGGGTCAAAATGAGACATTCCGAAATCACTGATCATATTTACATTGATAGCCAGCCCGTGAAATAATGAGAGAGCAACTTAAGGTGGTGCTGTTTCCTCTGGCTGAAGCCTCATCTCCGGTAAGTCTAAAAAAAAAAAAAAAAAGTTAACGGGACGTCATCGTTTCGAGTCCCGTTTTTTTGCCGTTGTTGACCACCTATGCAGCTCAGTTGTTTAGTGGCAACTAAAAGTTTCTCGGATTTGCAACATTTTAAGGTCTGTTCAGAAACGTCATATTGTCCCAGTCCTATGAAGTGCGAATTGGCGCCGCGTAATAGTGGTGCCACACATCTTCGATATAAATTAGGCCCAGTGTCTGGTTTTATCGATGTAGTTGAATGGTTGTGGTTGATAAAACAATACCATTGCTGAGTGGATATATTAGGCTGAACATTTTAAATTCAGGCAATAAGAATAATAAGTGGTTAGTTAACGCTGTTAAATTTCCAACTGTCTGTCACTATCGCAAATTGTTGTAGCGTTATTTGCTGGAGCGCAAAATCACTGTACGTATGCAGTTATGTACAATATTATCGCCACCGTTGATCAAGAGGAGCAAACAATGTGTAAAATAAGTAAGTAAAAAAATAATACAAATACTGAGATATATTGTATGCTCAGAATAAATAAATAAATAAATATATATATATATACTAATACAATTGCTCAGAGAAAGAAATGTTGTTAAACAACACAAAACATCTAAAGAAGATAAGGGTCAAAATGATTGGATCCCCTGTTAACAGCACCCTGCCCTTGCAAGGATAATGACACTGAGCCTTTTTTTCTAAAAGGTTTTATGAGATTGGAGAACACATCAGAAGGGACCTTAGACAACTCCTCCATACAGAATATTTCCAGATCCTTGATATCCTTTGACTCTGCATATGGACTGCTCTCTTCAAGACCTCTATTTTCGTGTCATAATGACCATAGCACCGGTTCCAATCCAGGTGCCAATGCCATTTAGCAACCACTAGGCTGTGCTATGGTCAGACGGTGCAGTGTTAGCTAATAAAACCTGTTTTAAACTAACTGCAGCCCTTTCCTCTCACTAACTCACTGAGCCCTCATATCTTCTCCCTCATCATAGCCCTCATATCTTCTCCCTCATCATAGCCCTCATATCTTCTCCCTCATCATAGCCCTCATATCTTCTCCCTCATCACAGCCCTCACCAAGACAAAGGAGATGATTGTGGACTACAGGAAAAGGAGGACCGAGGACGCCCCCATTCTCATCGACGGGGCTGTAGTGGAGCAGGTTGAGAGCTTCAAGTTCCTCGGTGTCAACATCCAACAACAAACTAACATGGTCCAAACACACCAAGACAGTCGTGAAGAGGGCACAAAGACAGTCGTGAACAGGGCACAAAGACAGTCGTGAACAGGGCACAAAGACAGTCGTGAACAGGGCACAAAGACAGTCGTGAAGAGGGCACAAAGACAGTCGTGAAGAGGGCACAAAGACAGTCGTGAACAGGGCACAAAGCCTGTTCCCCCTCAGGAGACTAAAACATTTTGGCATTTGTCCTCAGATCCTCAAAAACTTATACAGCTGCACCATCGAGAGCATCATTGCCTGGTATGGCAACTGCTTGGTCTCCGACCGCAAGGCACTACAGAGGGTAGTGCGTATGGCCCAGTCCATCACTGGGGCCAAGCTTCCTGCCATCCAGGACCTCTACACCAGGCAATGTCAGGGGAAGGCCCTAAAATTGTCAAAGACTCCAGCCACCCCAGTCGTAGACTGTTCTCTTTGCTACGCACGGCAAGCAGTACCAGAGTGCCAAGTCTAGGTCCAAAATAATTATTAACAACTTCTACTACAAAGCCCTCAGAATCTGAACAGCTAATCAAATGGCTATCCAGAATATTTGCATCTCCCCCCCCCCCTATTTTAGGCTGCTGCTACTCTCTGTTTATTATCTATGCATAGTCACTTTGATAACTCTACCTACATGTACATATTACCTCAACTAACCGATACCACCCGCACATTGACTCTGTACCTGTATATAGCCCCGCTATTGTTATTTTACTGCTGCTCTTTAATTATATGTTACTTTTATTTTGTATTTTTTACTTATCTATTTAAAAAAACTTAACACTTATTTTTCTTAACTGCATTGTTGGTTAAGGGCTTGTGAGTAAACATTTCACTGTAAGGTCTACTACACCTGTTGTATTCAGCATTTCACTGTATGGTCTACTACACCTGTTGTATTCAGCATTTCACTGTAAGGTCTACTACACCTGTTGTATTCAGCATTTCACTGTAAGGTCTACTACACCTGTTGTATTCAGCATTTCACTGTAAGGTCTACTACACCTGTTGTATTCAGCATTTCACTGTAAGGTCTACTACACCTGTTGTATTCAGCATTTCACTGTGAGGTCTACTTCACCTGTTGTATTCAGCATTTCACTGTAAGGTCTACTTCACCTGTTGTATTCAGCATTTCACTGTGAGGTCTACTACACCTGTTGTATTCAGCATTTCACTGTAAGGTCTACTACACCTGTTGTATTCAGCATTTCACTGTAAGGTCTACGACACCTGTTGTATTCAGCATTTCACTGTGAGGTCTACGACACCTGTTGTATTCAGCATTTCACTGTGAGGTCTACCTACACCTGTTGTATTCAGCATTTCACTGTGAGGTCTACTACACCTGTTGTATTCAGCATTTCACTGTATGGTCTACTACACCTGTTGTATTCAGCATTTCACGGTAAGGTCACACCTGTTGTATTCAGCATTTCACTGTGGGTCTACTACACCTGTTGTATTCAGCATTTCACTGTGAGGTCTACTACACCTGTTGTATTCAGCATTTCACTGTAAGGTCTACTACACCTGTTGTATTCAGCATTTCACTGTAAGGTCTACTACACCTGTTGTATTCAGCATTTCACTGTAAGGTCTACTACACCTGTTGTATTCAGCATTTCACTGTAAGGTCTACTACACCTGTTGTATTCAGCATTTCACTGTAAGGTCTACTACACCTGTTGTATTCAGCATTTCACTGTATGGTCTACTACACCTGTTGTATTCTTTCACGGTAAGGTCTACACCTGTTGTATTCAGCATTTCACTGTGAGGTCTACTACACCTGTTGTATTCAGCATTTCACTGTGAGGTCTACTACACCTGTTGTATTCAGCATTTCACTGTAAGGTCTACTACACCTGTTGTATTCAGCATTTCACTGTGAGGTCTACACCTGTTGTATTCAGCATTTCACTGTAAGGTCTACACCTGTTGTATTCAGCATTTCACTGTAAGGTCTACTACACCTGTTGTATTCAGCATTTCACTGTAAGGTCTACACCTGTTGTATTCAGCATTTCACTGTAAGGTCTACTACACCTGTTGTATTCAGCATTTCACTGTAAGGTCTACTACACCTGTTGTATTCAGCATTTCACTGTAAGGTCTACTACACCTGTTGTATTCAGCATTTCACTGTAAGGTCTACTACACCTGTTGTATTCAGCATTTCACTGTAAGGTCTACTACACCTGTTGTATTCAGCATTTCACTGTAAGGTCTACTACACCTGTTGTATTCAGCATTTCACTGTGAGGTCTACTACACCTGTTGTATTCAGCATTTCACTGTAAGGTCTACTACACCTGTTGTATTCAGCATTTCACTGTGAGGTCTACTACACCTGTTGTATTCAGCATTTCACTGTAAGTTCTACTACACCTGTTGTATTCAGCATTCCACTGTGAGGTCTACTACACCTGTTGTATTCAGCATTTCACTGTAAGGTCTACTACACCTGTTGTATTCAGCATTTCACTGTGAGGTCTACTACACCTGTTGTATTCAGCATTTCACTGTAAGGTCTACCTACACCTGTTGTATTCAGCATTTCACTGTGAGGTCTACTACACCTGTTGTATTCAGCATTTCACTGTAAGGTCTACTACACCTGTTGTATTCAGCATTTCACTGTAAGGTCTACTACACCTGTTGTATTCAGCATTTCACTGTAAGGTCTACTACACCTGTTGTATTCAGCATTTCACTGTAAGGTCTACTACACCTGTTGTATTCAGCATTTCACTGTATGGTCTACTACACCTGTTGTATTCAGCATTTCACTGTAAGGTCTACTACACCTGTTGTATTCAGCATTTCACTGTATGGTCTACACCTGGTCTTTCACTACACTACACCTGTTGTATTCAGCATTTCACTGTAAGGTCTACTACACCTGTTGTATTCAGCATTTCACTGTAAGGTCTACTACACCTGTTGTATTCAGCATTTCACTGTATGGTCTACACCTGTTGTATTCAGCATTTCACTGTAAGGTCTACTACACCTGTTGTATTCAGCATTTCACTGTAAGGTCTACTACACCTGTTGTATTCAGCATTTCACTGTAAGGTCTACTACACCTGTTGTATTCAGCATTTCACTGTAAGGTCTACTACACCTGTTGTATTTAGCATTTCACTGTAAGGTCTACTACACCTGTTGTATTCAGCATTTCACTGTAAGGTCTACTACACCTGTTGTATTCAGCATTTCACTGTAAGGTCTACTACACCTGTTGTATTCAGCATTTCACTGTAAGGTCTACTACACCTGTTGTATTCAGCATTTCACTGTAAGGTCTACTACACCTGTTGTATTCAGCATTTCACTGTAAGGTCTACTACACCTGTTGTATTCAGCATTTCACTGTAAGGTCTACTACACCTGTTGTATTCAGCATTTCACTGTAAGGTCTACTACACCTGTTGTATTCAGCATTTCACTGTATGGTCTACTACACCTGTTGTATTCAGCATTTCACTGTAAGGTCTACTACACCTGTTGTATTCAGCATTTCACTGTAAGGTCTACTACACCTGTTGTATTCAGCATTTCACTGTAAGGTCTACTACACCTGTTGTATTCAGCATTTCACTGTATGGTCTACTACACCTGTTGTATTCAGCATTTCACTGTAAGGTCTACTACACCTGTTGTATTCAGCATTTCACTGTAAGGTCTACTACACCTGTTGTATTCAGCATTTCACGGTATGGTCTACTACACCTGTTGTATTCAGCATTTCACTGTAAGGTCTACTACACCTGTTGTATTCAGCATTTCACTGTAAGGTCTACTACACCTGTTGTATTCAGCATTTCACTGTAAGGTCTACTACACCTGTTGTATTCAGCATTTCACTGTAAGGTCTACTACACCTGTTGTATTCAGCATTTCACTGTAAGGTCTACTTCACCTGTTGTATTCAGCATTTCACTGTAAGGTCTACTACACCTGTTGTATTCAGCATTTCACTGTAAGGTCTACTACACCTGTTGTATTCAGCATTTCACTGTAAGGTCTACTTCACCTGTTGTATTCAGCATTTCACTGTAAGGTCTACTTCACCTGTTGTATTCAGCATTTCACTGTAAGGTCTACTACACCTGTTGTATTCAGCATTTCACTGTAAGGTCTACTACACCTGTTGTATCATGTGACAAATACAATTTGATTTAATAGTATGTGGAAAACATTCACAAAACCCTGTTTACTTTTCAAACCTCAGGTTGTCAATGTAGGGTTACATTCTACAGATTTTAATATGGACAGACAGAGTGTCTGTCTGTCTGTCTGTCTGTCTGTCTACACACAATATACAATACATTTATTAAACATAAGAATGAGTGTGAGTTTGTCACAACCCGGCTCGTGGGAAGTGACAAAGAGCTCCTATAGGACCAGGGCACAAATAATAGAATAATAATAATCAATCTTTTTGCTCTTTACTTAGCCATCTACATATGAAACCTAATTGGTGAATTAATGAGAAGGGTATGCTTGAAAGGATGTGCATAACTCTGCAATGTTGAGTTGTATTGGAGAGAGTCTCAGTCTTTTTCCACACACATCTGTCTGTGCCTGTATTTAGTTTTCATGCTAGTGATGGCTGAGAATCCACTCTCACATAGGTACGTGTTTGGAAAGGGAATCAGTGTCTTAACAGCGCGATTTGCCAAGGCAGGATACTCTGAGCACAGCCCTATCCAGAAATCTGGCAGTGGCTTCTGATTAAATTCAATTTTCACAGAACCGCTTGTTGCAATTTCGATGAGACTCTCTTGTTCAGATATCGATAAGTGGACTGGAGGCAGGGCATGAAAGGGATAACGACTCCAGTTGTTTGTGTCATCGGTTTCGGGAAAGTACCTGCGTAATTGTGCACCGAACTCATTGTCCGTAAGCTTGAGTTCACTTGCACTATGTCACTCCACTATGTCTCCCTGTCATGGCTTTTGCTCCATCAGTACCGATACCAACACATCTTGACCACCAAAGTCCATTTGATGTCACAAAGCTGTCCAGTACTTTAAAAATATCATCTCCTGTTGTCCTGGTTTCCAGTGGTTTGCAGAAGAGGATGTCTTCCTTAATTGACCCCCCATAAACGTAACAGACATATACCAGGAGCTGTGCCAGGCCCGCCACTGTTGACTCATCCAGCTGTAACGCATAGAATTCACTGGCTTGTATGCAAAGCACTAATTGTTTCAAAACATCTCCTGCCGTGTCACTGATGCATCGTGAAACAGTGTTGTTTGATGAAGTCATTGTCTGTATAGTTTTTGGGGCATTTTCCCCCAGCATTGTCCCAGCCATATTTGCGGTAGCAGGAAGAATTAAGTCCTCCACAATAGTATGGGGCTTCCCTGTCCCAGCCACTCGGTAGCTCACCATATAAGACGCTTCTAGCGCTTCTTATTAATGGTATCTGTTACTTTTATACATGTCTTACTACTCGAAAGTCGTCTTAATTCTCGCTCAAAAAACTCCTGTGGCTTATTTTTCAAATTGTTTCTAAATGTCTGCGCAAGAGTGAAGGTTCCGATGGTCCAACGTCCCTGTCTGTTGTTCGGTGCTTTCCCGAGTAAAGGGGCAGTAGATCTTCGGCCGCATCAGATTCACAACGGTCAGTGTCCATGCTAGCTGGGCTAACAACATATATAGAATTACTGATGCTAGCATTGGATGTGCTCGTGGAAGCAGAACTTGTCATCGACAGGTGCAGTACTGCTGGTAGTAGCAGTACCACCAGTAGAGCTGGTGTGTGTCTCCATGGATGCAGGCCTTACCTTTTTTAACCACTTATCAATTTTCGAGCAAACGGAATGAGCAGCAGCTACGTTTTTTTTATTTTTTTTTATCTCACCTTTATTTAACCAGGTAGGCTAGTTGAGAAACGTTTGGCTACATACGGACTGTTAATGTAATTCCTGCGGGAGAGTAACGGTTAATGTGATTGGATGTTAATTATTTGACTTGGCTACCTGTATTTAAAATGGTGTTGTTATTTTGCTGAACACTAACATAAACTCACTCACTTTTGTACATCGCCTTGGTCCGTACAAATGACCTTCTTTTAGAGCCCAAAAACGTAATACTTCCAGATTAACTGTAATGTCAATACCGATGTAAAGCATACTTTCTCCCCTTTCCAACAGAATCCATGCCGAGACCTCCACGCTGCCCGTTTCTGCATGATTCAAGAAGACAATGAGCTCCTTCGGGTCTTTTTAAAAATGGCGGGTGGGGAAGCCAAACTAATGCGTGATAGTGAGAAGGAGAGGAGATGTGTGTGAAAACGCCCTTTTTCACTTGATCTGTCCAACTTATCACCGTATCGCCTCTAAAATGTAAATAAAACACTATAAAGAGTTTATATAATGTGTCATTACATACCTATTTGAAGGTTTGTGTCGAATTTGAATCAGGTTTTTAGGGCGGTGCTAAAGTGATCTTAGAAGTTAACAGCGGCTTTGAGAATGATGATCGCATGCAATGATGACGCAAAAAATGACTAGGTATCCCCCCCTGACCCCCATCACTGTCCATTTCTTGTTTTTAAACGATGAGAGAAGTGCTACACTAGGTGGAGAGAGATTGTAAGACAGAAATAGTTGCTTTATACATGCTGTACGTTACGACATGACACGTCACGATATAACGGAGGGTCCGTTTTTCAACTTTTCTCCAATACTATAGAGCCGTTACCATGTCGATCAACGCTTGATATTATTGATTGATTATACTAAATATAGTTTAGTATAATAGCCAGGGGCGGCAGGGTAGCCTAGTGGCTAGAGCCTTGGACTAGTAACCAGAAGGGTGCAAGTTCAAACCCCCGAGCTAACAAGGTACAAATCTGTCTTTCTGCCCCTGAACAGGCAGCTAACCCACTGTTCCTAGGCCGTCGTTGAAAATAAGAATTTGTTCTTAACTGACTTGCCTAGTAAAATAAAGGTAAAATAAAAATAAATAAAAAATAGGGCCGTTACCATGTCGATCAACACTTGAATATAAAGTTCACACCCCTGATTTTGAAGTCGCTACAGTCCCATTCGTTTTCTTTGAAGCCTTGTTTGAATGTTGCGGTTGCGCACATTTGTTCAGAATGGGGTGAGTTTACGTTAGATGTTTAATTTTATTTCTGGCAATGAAATGAGGCTACTCAGGCGACAAAAAAAAAACACACCCAAATGTATAGCCCCGTTAGCAAATATAAATGGACTGTGTGAAAATGTGAAGCAAAAAAAAATGTGAATGACATTTTTATTTGGCTTACCCCCGACGACATTGTGCGTACCGCAGTTTGGTAATACCTGCTGTTGGGAATTGCGTTATTATGGGCTTGGCTTTAGTGTCTGTGTCAGACAGACAGCTATCATTGCTTTAAATTACATTCAATCTTACAGGAATTAAAAACAAAGTTAATTTTAAACGTATAACATGGTCTTAATCATTTGAACCTTTGGGTTATAAGACCTTTAGAAAACCTGCTATATACTTCTGGTATCATATTCTTAATGAAAATAGACCTGGGGGGGTGAACCTCTAGTATAAAACATTTATAGCAGATGTTATTGAAATTGTAATTAGATTTTTCTTCAGACCTAAATGTCATTCAATGCCATGTAAAAAAAATCCACAGAAATTATCAAAATAGTGGTCACCAAACTTTTCTGAGTGAAGAGTACTTTCAAAATACAAAATACAAGCAAATATCTACTGTTCAGATTTGTAAAAAAAAATCATGACTTAAAATGTAAGCCTATGCAACATTAACACATTACCTTGTATTTTTAATTATGTACATGGGAATTTAATGGTAAAAGTTAATTGCATGTACATTACGTCATGACGCACAGCCTTTTCCCAGCACAAAGTCAACTTGATGGAAACGCATCTCTGGTGGGAAAATGGTCATATCGTTTTGTACAGATGATTTAATATTCGCATGAAAATCTGTTGCAAATGGGATGGAAACCTCGCGTATGACAATACATCTTATGCAATGCGCCTTCAATTTATTTTCAAACGGAGTTCCTAACCTACTGCATGCATCCTGTCCCAGGACGTGGTGGCCTGACTCCAGGCCAGGTTTTGCGTTGTGGCCTACCTGGAATTCCACTAAGGCGTATAACATTCAAACAATCAACATCCCCAGTGCCACATATGCTGCTGTCCAAGAACGAAAAAAGTTCAAACATTTCTACAAGTTTTATAAATAAAAGTCAAATGAGACCCCGTAGAATTTTCAGACCACCCTATGACAGATAATTTTCTTATGATGCATATGATAGTGAATTATGATTGACATTTACAGTAACGTGTTTTGTTATGTCATGACTATTGTTCTATTATTATCCGGTTTAACCGATTATTTATTCTGTTCGAGTGCATTTCAAGGTCTTCAGCCAGTGGAAGAAACTGTTAACTACGCCACTAAGAAAACTCCACCAACCAGACAGCATGGTCTTTTTTTCTCTCAAGAAAAACAAGAAGTGAACTTCCTGTTTCGGGGTGGTCCACAGACTTTGAAAAAAGTGACGGGGGGGAGAGAAGAGAGGTCTAGCGTTCCCCCATTGACTGAGCAACTAACTTCGGGCTTACGGGACTTTGGTTACCTAAAATGGGGTTCGTTCAATGTTGTCCTACACACTGATTTCGTGAATTTTGTGAATAAAGTAACTATGGAAAGAAGCTCCTAAAAAAGTGGATAAAGACGTGGTTTGAACACGGGAGGTGGAATAGAAGAGAGAAGATACAGGTTAATTCCGGCTGCCCCATCTGTGTGCCAGAAGAACGCAGAGAGAGAGAGATTGGACATTCTGGAACCCCCAGCGGGACGGTCTCGTTTTCAGCCACCGAGCTTCCAAAAGTCCCAAAGCCCTGAGGATCAAGTCAACAAACTGATGCAGACTTCTTCAACTTTTCATAAAAGGTACAGTTGCTTTGCTTTATCCTATTCAGTTTCTGTTTCTAATTCCAAGTAAGCTAAAGTCGTTGATAGAAGAGATTTTTGAATTTAGGCCTAATAGTGGTGGTAAAAGTGTGTTTGTTTATATGCAAGTTCAATTTGGACTTAGCAGTTATGTAATATGTTATGTTGAGTATATTAAAGGTATTGTCAGATTGGTGTCACTTCGGGGGATGATGGTCGAAATGGGATGTTCAATCTAATAGACGATGGCGGTGCGTGCAGTGTTTACATTGAGTAAACAAAATTATCAATGTTAGCCAAATTCACTGGCTTTCGTTATTTAAATGGATTGATAACAGGCTATTGCCTTCAGTGGAGAACATCTGAAATATCTTCAGTGCATTTCAATACCTTATTTAGACTATTGAAGAATGCCTCTCGTTTAAAAAAAAAGGGACATTCCCAACGTGCCTTTTCTTCTTTTCTGAACTTGTAAATTATATCTTAAAGTTTTGATTGTTGAAAATAGCCTTTTAAGAATCAATGCATGTCTTGGAGTTGGTCTATACATTAGGGAGATGTTGCTTCTCGTGCTGATGACGCATTGGCACGAGCGTAAAGCAACAACAAAAATAAATAACTGTCGAGATTTTGGAATTGCACGTCTCCCACCACCACCCAAACATAATATGTGGTAGTTGAGGTTTCCATCCTCTATATTCGGCCTGTGCCACAGCCACACACACTCAAAAGCCATCGGCCTGGCCTGCAGCTCCTCGCCTCGCTGTGTGTGTCTCTATGTCGGCGTTACAGAATTCCATGGAGGGTCGTGGTGGCGCTTGAGAACAGCTGTTTACTTCAGGTGCCAATATCGTTTCCAAATGTGCTTATGTCAGGACACCCACAGCAAAACGAAATCATTATAGTAGCCTACCACAGGTTCTGAAGGTGAGTCTTTGAAAAGTGAAAGATGACCCAGTAAATGTTTTATTTTTATACGGAAAATAGCCTACAGAGAGGTGAAGGAAGTTACTTGAAAAATAATGCATTTATTGTCGAAGTTGATGAGATTTGTAGGCTTATTTCATAAACGTAAAGTCCTTTAGAGTGGTCTCGTTTTTGAAACGTGTTTTTTATTTATTTCATTCTGTGTGTCTTTTGAGAAAATGGGCGCAAACCGCTAATATGAAATAACGGGTAACACTTGTTAATCTCAGTAATTACTCTTAAATAGGTTATACAAATTAATCTGCTAATGTGGTCAGATTAAGACCATTAGACAACATTAGACTACTGTTGAGGGTTTGTCAAATCCAGATTGAGCTCAACAGCCAATCACCTTTTTTTTAAAATCCTTTATTAACAAGGAGGAGAGCCATAATAAATGTGT
Source organism: Oncorhynchus tshawytscha (assembly GCF_018296145.1). Lineage (NCBI taxonomy): Eukaryota > Metazoa > Chordata > Actinopteri > Salmoniformes > Salmonidae > Oncorhynchus > Oncorhynchus tshawytscha. The sequence continues at coordinate 10,168,787 of NC_056430.1, read as the reverse complement.
CAATCAACACACTCCACACCACTGTCACAATATAATTCAACATCTACGCTTAAGGGCATAGATGTTTTCCTGTTCTGGTCACACAGTCAGGAAAACAATATGTGTACTTGCATGTGGAGCGTCATCCGGGACAGGAGGATTTACTGACCCTGCAATTTAACAAGAACGATCTCCTGACTCTATGGGACAAGACGGGACATTATTACTATAAGAGAAATGGAAAGGGATTGAGATTGACAGAAGAAAATAGATGAGAGGATAGATGGAGAGAAAAGGCAAGATGAGAGGACAGAGGGGATAGATGAGAGGACAGAGGGGATAGATGGAGAGAAAAGGCAAGATGAGAGGACAGAGGGGATAGATGGAGAGAAAAGCCAAGATGAGAGGACAGAGGGGATAGATGGAGAGAAAAGCCAAGATGAGAAGACAGAGGTGATAGATGGAGAGAAAAGAGAGGAGAGGACAGAGAGGATAGATGGACAGAAAAGCCAAGATGAGAGGACAGAGGGGATAGATGGAGAGAAAAGCCAAGATGACAGAACAGAAGAGAAGAAAAGAGGACAGGAGATATTTGCACGTGTCCCATGACTGTGGTCTGGTTGGTGTGAAAACCTCTGCAGGGGATCTTCCTCCTCCCCCCTGGTATTTATCAGTGTAATAGCCCTGTGTTACGGCCAAAGGGGTCCCCGTTAGGACAGGGCCTAAACAGATAAAGCATACAGGAAGGAACTATTTTCCTCTTTATGCTGCTAGCTGCCTCTCAGACCAGAACGTTTTATCACAATCAAGATAACGTTTGTTTTCTCATTTACCTCAGTTTATCTATCTATTTATATTGATACTTAACCTATTTATTTAACCAGACGGCGAAGTGAAGAACACATAAAGGTTAAATAAAAAAATTAGCAATGTTATTTTTAACTGTATTATCATTGATAAATGGTTTGATCATCAATATAGATTAGAATGTTGTTATTAACCGAATTATTATCAACACACATATTGTGACTTAACAGGTTCAATGTTTATGTAAATGTAGGGAACTGGTCTTGAATTCTGATTGTAGTTTTCAACCAGGGAGCGTTAGACATACTCTGGGGATTGTGTTATTCTGGAAGTCACCATAGGTCTTCCTAAAAAGAAACCAAAGAATATTTAATCAAAGCGAATACCGGTACTCAAGGCTAAAGCAAAGACGTAAAAGAAACAAGCTTTTGGATGCGGGCAGTGAGCATTGCAGAGAACACAGACTAAACTAGACCAGACTACACCAGACCAGACTAAACTAGACCGGACTACACCAGACCAGACTAAACTAGACCGGACTACACCAGACCAGACTAAACTAGACCAGACTACACCAGACCAGACTAAACTAGACCGGACTACACCAGACCAGACTAAACTAGACCGGACTACACCAGACCGGACTACACCACACCGGACTACACCAGACCGGACTACACCAGACCAGACTACACCAGACTAAACTAGACCGGACTACACCAGACCGGACTACACCAGACCAGACTACACCAGACCAGACTACACCAGACCAGATTAGACCAGAACAGACTACACCAGACCAGACTAAACTAGACCAGACTACACCAGACCGGACTACACCAGACCGGACTACACCAGACCAGATTAGACCAGACCAGACTACACCAGACTAAACTAGACCGGACTACACCAGACCGGACTACACCAGACCGGACTACACCAGACCAGACTAGACCTGACCAGACTATACCAGACCAGACTAGACTAGACCTGACCAGAGCAGACCACTTCCAGGCAGAACAGGCCGACTGCAACAAGTGATGTGACTAGACTAAACTAGACCGGACTACACCAGACCAGACTACACCAGACCAGATTAGACCAGACCAGACTACACCAGACCAGACTAAACTAGACCGGACTGCACCAGACCGGACTGCACCAGACCAGACTAGACTAGACCTGACCAGACTAGACCTGACCAGACTACACCAGACCAGACTAGACTAGACCAGACCGGACTACACCAAACCGGACTACACCAGACCGGACTACACCAGACCGGACTACACCAGACCAGACTACACCAGACCAGACTACACCTGACCAGACTACACCAGACCAGACTACACCAGACCAGTATACTCTAGACCAGACTAGACCAGACTAGACCAGACTATACCAGACTATACCAGACTATACCAGACCAGACTATACCAGACCAGACCAGACCAGACTACACCAGACCAGAGTAGACCAGACCAGACTAGACTATACCAGACCAGACTATACCAGACCAGACTAAACCAGACCAGACTACACCAGGCCAGACTACACCAGACCAGACTAGACTAGACCTGACCAGACCACTTCCAGGCAGAACAGGCCGACTGCAACAAGTGGTGTGTTTTTGTACAGCAGATTCCATTTTGGTCTGTCTGCTTAGCGTGGAAGATGTCACGTGACTCACGGCATTGGTCCCGTCTCTCCTCCCACCTCTGAGAGAGACACAGAGAGAGAGGGACCACCCTCACTGGGATCTCCTCCCACCTCTGAGAGAGACAGAGAGAGAGAGGGACCACCCTCACTGGGATCAGAGGCCCTTTCACACCCTGTGAACCTGAAACAATCAGCTGTCTGTCTCCGGCTCATGGGCCTTCAGAGCGGCTGCAGCACTGGGCAGCTACAGGGAGCAGTGTGTGGTGCAGAGAGGGACTGGGACTGGGACTGGCTGTAGCACTGGGCAGCTACAGGGAGCAGTGTGTGGTGCAGAGAGGGACTGGGACTGGGACTGCCTGTAGCACTGGGCAGCTACAGGGAGCAGTGTGTGGTGCAGAGAGGGACTGGGACTGGGACTGGCTGTAGCACTGGGCAGCTACAGGGAGCAGTGTATGGTGCAGAGAGGGACTGGGACTGGGACTGGCTGTAGCACTGGGCAGCTACAGGGAGCAGTGTGTGGTGCAGAGAGGGACTGGGACTGGGACTGGCTGTAGCACTGGGCAGCTACAGGCAGCAGTGTGTGGTGCAGAGAGGGACTGGGACTGGGACTGGCTGTAGCACTGGGCAGCTACAGGGAGCAGTGTGTGGTGCAGAGAGGGACTGGGACTGGGACTGGGACTGGCTGTAGCACTGGGCAGCTACAGGGAGCAGTGTGTGGTGCAGAGAGGGACTGGGACTGTCTGCAGCACTGGGCAGCTACAAGGAGCAGTGTGTGGTGCAGAGAGGGACTGGGACTGGGACTGGCTGTAGCACTGGGCAGCTACAGGGAGCAGTGTGTGGTGCAGAGAGGGACTGGGACTGGGACTGGCTGTAGCACTGGGCAGCTACAGGGAGCAGTGTGTGGTGCAGAGAGGGACTGGGACTGGCTGTAGCACTGGGCAGCTACAGGGAGCAGTGTGTGGTGCAGAGAGGGACTGGGACTGGGACTGGCTGTAGCACTGGGCAGCTACAGGGAGCAGTGTATGGTGCAGAGAGGGACTGGGACTGGGACTGGCTGTAGCACTGGGCAGCTACAGGCAGCAGTGTGTGGTGCAGAGAGGGACTGGGACTGGGACTGTCTGCAGCACTGGACAGCTACAGGCAGCAGTGTGTGGTACAGAGAGGGACTGGGACTGGCTGTAGCACTGGGCAGCTACAGGGAGCAGTGTGTGGTGCAGAGAGGGACTGGGACTGGGACTGGCTGTAGCACTGGGCAGCTACAGGCAGCAGTGTGTGGTGCAGAGAGGGACTGGGACTGGGACTGGCTGTAGCACTGGGCAGCTACAGGGAGCAGTGTGTGGTGCAGAGAGGGACTGGGACTGGGACTGGGACTGGCTGTAGCACTGGGCAGCTACAGGGAGCAGTGTGTGGTGCAGAGAGGGACTGGGACTGTCTGCAGCACTGGGCAGCTACAAGGAGCAGTGTGTGGTGCAGAGAGGGACTGGGACTGGGACTGGCTGCAGCACTGGGCAGCTACAGGGAGCAGTGTGTGGTGCAGAGAGGGACTGGGACTGGGACTGTCTGCAGCACTGGGCAGCTACAGGGAGCAGTGTGTGGTGCAGAGAGGGACTGGGACTGGCTGTAGCACTGGGCAGCTACAAGGAGCAGTGTGTGGTGCAGAGAGGGACTGGGACTGGGACTGGCTGTAGCACTGGGCAGCTACAGGGAGCAGTGTGTGGTGCAGAGAGGGACTGGGATTGGGACTGGGACTGGCTACAGCAGAAGCACCAGGGGATAAACATCTGTGCATGCAGACACTCACAATGAGATGGACCCCTCTCACTTTCTTTATCCCATTAAACCTTCCCTTTCTCCCTTCATCTGTTTAGCTCCCATGTATGTGAGGATAAGAGGAAACATAAGGGAATAAAGTTTTATTTGATTTTATTCTGTTAATTTATTGTCTTTTGTGGGGGTTTTGACATTAAGACTGTCAGACTTTTTGCACTGTGGTGGTGTTGCTGTTCATACATCTTTTCACTGTTGTTCAGTCAGTCTGTTTCTCTCTCTGTCTTGTTCTCTGTCTCGCTCTCTCTCTCTCTCTCTTTCTACCTCATTGAATGGCTTGATCTGATCTCATTGAACAGAGGCTTGTGTCGTTAGTCTGCCTCAGGTGGAGGAGGAAGGGAAGGAGTGGGGGAGGGGGAGGGATGGAAAAGAATATCCAAAGGCCTGAGGTCATCTGCCTTTAGCCTAAAGAGCAGGAACTTGGACTTCATCAAAGAAATCGGAAAAACAGACAGTGTCTTCCTACAAGAAACCTGGTATAGAGGAGATGGACCCACGGCTTGCCCTCTAGGTTACAGAGAGCTGCTTTTCCATTCTACCAAACAACCAGATGTGAAACAGTTGAAGAGACTCAGGGACTATGCTAATTTCGTATAGAGCAGACCTAACTCACTCTATTAAATTAATCAAAACAGGATTTAAAAAAAAAAATGATTTGTCTAGAAATTCAAAATGAAATGATCTCAACTGAAAAAAATGTCCTCCTGTGTGCTACCTATATCCTGTGTGCTACCTATATCCTGTGTGCTACCTATATCCCCCCCACTAGACTCCCCTTACTAAGGATCAGACTTTTTTTTTTCAATTTTCGCCTAAAATGACATACACAAATGGAACTTCTTGTAGCTCAGGACCTGAAGCTAGGATATGCATATTCTTAAAATATATATTTTTAAATATTTATTTAATGAATATTTGAAACATACAATATACTCAATAACTACATCATACCAGTCATCCAACAGACTCCCATTCAGAGAGACACACAGAAGCATCCAGGGTCAATGCCCTGCTCAAGGGCACATTGACAGATCTACCACCAGGCCAAAAAACGTGAACGCGAACCCTTCAAGATCACCTCACAGTTCCCCAATAGCTGTCCCTCAACCATTCGAGACCCACCTCCAAGAACCACCCAATGCACCAACAACCAAGAGAATGAACTAAAGAGAGAAAAGGACAAGACAGAGAAAACAGTAAACAACAACAATGCAAAATAAATAAAAAGTATAAAAACAAAGGACATCAAGGACAACTAAAATCATAACAGCGGTGCCAACTGTATATGTTTGTGTGCATGTCTGGCACTACTACATGTATGTGTGTGTTCTTGTATGTGTTTATTTGAATGAGAGTGTGTGTATATGCATGTGTAGAAACACCTGCATGGCATCAGCCTCAGGCAAACCCTCATTAGTTGTAAAAACACTGCCACTTAGTGTCATTCAAATGTAGTTTATATTAAGTTTTATTTCGCCTTAAATAAATTTAAAAAAATGTACTTTTATCGTTGACCATCATTCTATCTCTCCACTCCCACTTGTCTCCAATTCCACATCCCAACCCTCAGCTTCCCTCAGCCCATCCCATCTATCTCTGCTGGCCACCCACTTCGGGTTTCTACGCAACACATATCTTTCAACTGTGATGTTTAACGTACAATTTCAATCTATATAATGGAATAGAATCCACAGATTGCGAGTTGAAGATAAATACTTTTACTAAGAGTATTAGTAATTGACTGACCCGGTCTCTCCAGATCTCCCAACAGTTCTATTTCTAGGGTCAATTTTAGATCAATGCTATGCATTTTCAGCCATTCCTGAACCTGAGACCAGAAATAGGCTACCTTAGGGCAATACCTAATGAACCATTGCATATCTGTTCAAAATCTTGTATCAAGACTGCCCAAATGTGCCTAATTGGTGTATTAATACATGTTTAAGTTCATAATTGTGCACTCTTCTCAAACAATAGCATGGTATTCTTTCACTGTAGTAGCTACTGTAAATTGGACAATGCAGTAAGATTAACAAGAATTTCAGATATGTCTATGCCCTGGAATTTAAAAAAATTACTTACAACCTCATGCTAATCACATTAGCCTACGTTAGCTCAACCTTCCCATGGGGGGGCCCGACACCGATCCGTAGAGGTTAATGAAGACAGCTTCTCCATCCTGGAGGGGGAGACAATCATTTCCAGGCCCAGGGACATGTACTAGTCTGTGGTGACCTAAATTCCAGAACTGGACAAGAACCTGACACCCTCAGCACACAGTGGGACAAACACCTACCTGGAGGTGACAGCATTCCCTCCCCCATATGCCCCCCTAGACACAACTACAACAACATAACCAACAAAATAGGTCACATCTAGAGGTCAACCGATTATGATTTTTCAACGCCGATACCGATTATTGGAGGACAAAAAAGTCGATACAGATTAATCGGCCGATTTTTAAAATGTATTTGTAATAATGACAATTACAACAATACTGAATGAACACTTATTTTAACTTAATATAATACATCAATAAAAATAAATTTAGCCTCAAATAAATAATGAAACATGTTTAATTTGGTTTAAATAATGCAAAACCAAAGTGTTGGAGAAGAAAGTAAAAGTGCAATATGTGCCAGGACCTAGTGGTTAGAGCATTGGGCTAGTAACCGAAAGGTTGCTGGATTGAATCCCTGAGCTGACAAGATCAAAATCTGTCCTTCTGTCCTTGAGCAAGGCAGTTAACCCACTGTTCCCTGGGCGCTGAAGACAAGGATGGCAGACCCTCGCACCTCTCTGATTCAGGGTTAAATGCAGAAGACAAATTTCCGTTGAAGGCATTCAGTTGTACAAGTGCCGAAGTATCCCCCTTTCCTTTCCCGAATTGCTAGAGCACACAAAAAAACGACACATACCTCGGCCTAAACATCAGCGCCACAGGTAACTTCCACAAAGCTGTGAACGATCTGAGAGACAAGGCAAGAAGGGCATTCTATGCCATCAAAAGGAACATAAAATTCAACATAACAATTAGGATTTGGCTAAAAATACTTGAATCAGTCATAGAACCCATTGCCCTTTATGGTTGTGAGGTCTGGGGTCTGCTCACCAACCAAGACTTCACAAAATGGGGAAAACACCAAATTGAGACTGCACGCAGAATTCTGCCAAAATATCCTGTACAACATCAACATATCTGAGCAGCTAACCGATCGCTGCAGCTGTACATAGCCCATCTGTAAATAGCCCACCCAATCTACCTACCTCATCCCCATATTGTTTTTATGACAGAATACCTGACCACTGTGACTGACCCAAACTTAAGGAAAGCTTTTACTATATACAGACTCAGTGAGCATAGCCTTGCTATTGAGGAAAGGCCGCCATATGCAGACCTGGCTCTCAAGGGCAGACAGGCTATGTGCTCACTGCCCAAAAAATGAGGTGGAAACTGAGCTGCACTACCCACTATCATATTAGAGATACATATTTCCCTCAGATTACACAAACCCACAAAGAATTTGAAAACAAACTCAATTTCGATAAACTCCCAAATCTATCTGCCATCACAGCATCAAGATTTGTGACCTGTTGCCACAAGAAAAGGTCAACCAGTGAAGAACAAACACCATTGTAAATACAACCCATATTTATGTTTATTTATTTACCCTTTTGTTCTTTATCTATTTAAACATTGTTACAAGACTGTAGAAATAATATGACATTTGAAATGTCTTTATTCTTTTGGAACTTCTGTGAGTGTAATGTTTACTGTTCATTTTTATTGTTTATTTCACTTTTGTTTATTATCTAGTTCAAGGAGGATACGAGTGGGGGTGGGGGGGAGCTTGACTTTACTAAGTAGTTGGTTAACGCTAGAGGACAACGGCATTAGGCATTTTAAAAGGTTCAATGGCATTCACAGAATGGGTCACACAGAATGGGTCACACAGAATAGGACACACAGAATGGGTCATACAGAATGGGACACACAGAATGGGTCACACAGAATGGGTCACACAGAATGGGACACACAGAATGGGACACACAGAATGGGTCACACAGAATGGGACACACAGAATGGGTCACACAGAATGGGTCACACAGAATGGGTCACACAGAATGGGTCACACAGAATGGGTCATACAGAATGGGAATGTCATATTCATGGGATATACAGTGCCTTGCGAAAGTATTCGGCCCCCTTGAACTTTGCGACCTTTTGCCACATTTCAGGCTTCAAACATAAAGATATAAAACTGTATTTTTTGTGAAGAATCAACAACAAGTGGGACACAATCATGAAGTGGAACGACATTTATTGGATATTTCAAACTTTTTTAACAAATCAAAAACTGAAAAATTGGGCGTGCAAAATTATTCAGCCCCTTTACTTTCAGTGCAGCAAACTCTCTCCAGAAGTTCAGTGAGGATCTCTGAATGATCCAATGTTGACCTAAATGACTAATGATGATAAATACAATCCACCTGTGTGTAATCAAGTCTCCGTATAAATGCACCTGCACTGTGATAGTCTCAGAGGTCCGTTAAAAGCGCAGAGAGCATCATGAAGAACAAGGAACACACCAGGCAGGTCCGAGATACTGTTGTGAAGAAGTTTAAAGCCGGATTTGGATACAAAAAGATTTCCCATGCTTTAAACATCCCAAGGAGCACTGTGCAAGCAATAATATTGAAATGGAAGGAGTATCAGACCACTGCAAATCTACCAAGACCTGGCCGTCCCTCTAAACTTTCAGCTCATACAAGGAGAAGACTGATCAGAGATGCAGCCAAGAGGCCCATGATCACTCTGGATGAACTGCAGAGATCTACAGCTGAGGTGGGAGACTCTGTCCATAGGACAACAATCAGTCGTATATTGCACAAATTTGGCCTTTATGGAAGAGTGGCAAGAAGAAAGCCATTTCTTAAAGATATCCATAAAAAGTGTTGTTTAAAGTTTGCCACAAGCCACCTGAGAGACACACCAAACATGTGGAAGAAGGTGCTCTGGTCAGATGAAACCAAAATTGAACTTTTTGGCAACAACGCAAAACGTTATGTTTGGCATAAAAGCAACACAGCTCATGACCCTGAACACACCATCCCTACTGTCAAACATGGTGGTGGCAGCATCATGGTTTGGGCCTGCTTTTCTTCAGCAGGGACAGGGAAGATGGTTAAAATTGATGGGAAGATGGATGGAGCCAAATACAGGACCATTCTGGAAGAAAACCTGATGGAGTCTGCAAAAGACCTGAGACTGGGACGGAGATTTGTCTTCCAACAAGACAATGATCCAAAACATAAAGCAAAATCTACAATAGAATGGTTCAAAAAATAAACATATCCAGGTGTTAGAATAGCCCAGTCAAAGTCCAGACCTGAATCCAATCGAGAATCTGTGGAAAGAACAGAAAACTGCTGTTCACAAATGCTCTCCATCCAACCTCACTGAGCTCGAGCTGTTTTGCAAGGAGGAATGGGAAAAAATTTCAGTCTCTCGATGTGCAAAACTGATAGAGACATACCCCAAGCGACTTACAGCTGTAATCGCAGCAAAAGGTGGCGCTACAAAGTATTAACTTAAGGGGGCTGAATAATTTTGCACGCCCAATTTTTCAGTTTTTGATTAGTTAAAAAAGTTTGAAATATCCAATAAATGTCGTTCCACTTCATGATTGTGTCCCACTTGTTGTTGATTCTTCACAAAAAAGTACAGTTTTATATCTTTATGTTTGAAGCCTGAAATGTGGCAAAAGGTCGCAAAGTTCAAAGGGGCCGAATACTTTCGCAAGGCACTGTATCTGTTTTCACTGCTGGGTGAATGGTGCAGTTAAATGTCTTGAAAAATGAAATTGCATTTTTTTATAAACTAAAGAATATGCATTTACATCATCCCAAAAATGATTTTATTTTATTTAATCTTAATTTAACCAGGGAGTTAAGAATACAACAAATGTTACTCAATGCCAAATGATTGTGTCTCACTTAGCATGTACTGTTATATCAATAATATTTTTTTTAGAATAATGTGTATAGATGCCAATAAGTAGTTCCTCTCTCTAACATAATGATTTCCTTGTAGTTCAGAGCAGAGGAAGCCCGAAGTGTGTGTGTCTTTGGGACATGTGTGTTCACACCCTGGGGGGTGTTGTCTGTGTATGTGGGTATGTTTGGGTATGGATGTTTGGCATGCACAGGTGTGGTGTAGTAGTTCAGTTGAGAGATAGAGGGTGGAGAGAGAGAGAGGGTGGAGAGAGATGGAGGGAGGGAGAGAGAGAGAGAGAGAGAGAGCGGGGATGGAGAGAGATGGAGGGAGCTAGAGAAAGAGATGGGGATGAGAGAGATGGAGGGAGAAGAATTGAGAGAGGGGGGTGGAGAGAGATGGAGGGAGAGAGAGAGGTAAATAGGGAGAAGGAGTGGGAGAGAGAGAGAGAGACAGAGAGAGAGGGGGGATGGAGAGAGATGGAGGGAGGGAGAGGGAGGGTAAGGAGAGAGTGTGTTGAACAGGGAGGAGTGAGAGAGAGAGAGAGAGAGAGAGAGAGAGAGAGGGGGATGGAGAGAGATGGGGATGGAGAGGGAGGGTAAGGAGAGAGAGCGTGGTAAAGAGGGAAGAGTGGGAGAGGGAGAGAGAGAGATGGGATGGAGAGAGATGGAGAGAGATGGGGGATGGAGAAGGAGGGTAAGGAGAGAGAGCGTGGTAAAAAGGGAGAAGGAGTGAGAGAGGAGAGCTGCTGACAGTAACAGAAGGATCCACCTCTTCTCTCTCTGATCCACTAGGCCTTCAAATGATGGTGGCGAACCGGGAGACGGAGGGAGGGAGAGAGAGGGAGTCAGGCTGCTGACGTCTCATGTGGTAGATATTAAAATAAAGCGGGTGGTAATGGGAAACAGGTGAGGACACACACACACTGCTGGAGTCGTATGCCACAGTGATCTGTGCTCATTTCCTGTTGTGTTATCTTAGGTCTTGGTACTGAACAGGGTCTACAGGCTACATGTTATAGTTAGTGGATGTATGGGGGTGATAGACTAGACCGGATAAAAGCAAAGTGAAACACTATCTGTGTGTGATGAAGAAGAGAGGAGAGAAGGAGATCACTTGCCTAGCTACTACCTCTGGGTTTATTGTCTTCAGATCTCATTTAATGTGTACATATTATTATGTTTTTTTTTTTTACATTCAAGTGAGGTAAACAAGCAAATCTAAATGGTTGAATTGGATTAATATTTGTAGGTTAACCGTAAGTCCTCATCCCCCTCATCTCTCAAGAGGTCTGTGTTTTAAATGCTGTTTTCATTAGTCAGTACGTCATTCACATCGACAGGCAGACGTAAACATTATACCTCAACTCTTGGAGCGTGTTTGTTTGTGCATGTGTGTGTGTGTGTGTGTGTGTGTGCATGCAAGTGTGTGTCTGTGTGTGTTCTCTCATGGAATGATGACTCACACGGTGTCGTCCTACTCTCTGAAGACTGAAAGAGAAGAGCTGGCGCTGTTTATTATTTCCTCTGGTTGCCATGGCCACTGTGCGTTTGGGTTCCGTCATTAGAACACTCTGAAGTTCTGAGGGTTCTGTCCTCTTCTTCTCTTCATCTTCACCTACTTCAAGTAAACACACACTCCATTTTAACTTTCAGTAGAGAAGGCAAGAAGTTAATTAATACACAGTCCACTTCATTTCCACAGCTTTTATGTGATAAGCTATTACATTTTATTGTTGGAACAATTATTTCCGACTTCCATGCAGTGGAATTGGAAGGAGCCTCATGAACACACACACACACACACACACACACACACACACACACACACACACACACACACACACACTCCTCGGCTGGCGGTTACCACGTTGCGTGTCACAGCAGAGAGATAAGGATCCAGAGCCAGAGCAGGGAGGGAGTTGTCCTCAGCAAACCCAGTTCCACACCCTAAATACAGGAAGAAGTGTCTGTCCTCACCAGACCCAGTTCCACATCCTGACTACAGGAAGAAGTGTCTGTCCTCACCAGACCCAGTCCCACATCCTGACTACAGGAAGAAGTGTCTGTCCTCACCAGACCCAGTTCCACATCCTGACTACAGGAAGAAGTGTTTGTCCTCACCAGACCCAGACCCACATCCTGACTACAGGAAGAAGTGTCTGTCCTCACCAGACCCAGTTCCACATCCTGACTACAGGAAGAAGTGTCTGTCCTCACCAGACCCAGTTCCACATCCTGACTACAGGAAGAAGTGTCTGTCCTCACCAGTCCCACAACCTGACTACAGGAAGAAGAGTCTGTCCTCACCAGACCCACAACCTGACTACAGGAAGAAGTGTCTGTCCTCACCAGACCCAGTTCCACAACCTGACTACAGGAAGAAGTGTCTGTCCTCACCAGACCCAGTCCCACATCCTGACTACAGGAAGAAGTGTCTGTCCTCACCAGACCCAGTTCCACATCCTGACTACAGGAAGAAGAGTCTGTCCTCACCAGACCCAGTTCCACATCCTGACTACAGGAAGAAGTGTCTGTCCTCACCAGACCCAGTTCCACATCCTGACTACAGGAAGAAGTGTCTGTCCTCACCAGACCCAGTTCCACAACCTGACTACAGGAAGAAGTGTCTGTCCTCACCAGACCCAGTCCCACATCCTGACTACAGGAAGAAGTGTCTGTCCTCACCAGACCCACAACCTGACTACAGGAAGAAGAGTCTGTCCTCACCAGACCCAGTTCCACAACCTGACTACAGGAAGAAGTGTCTGTCCTCACCAGACCCAGTTCCACAACCTGACTACAGGAAGAAGTGTCTGTCCTCACCAGACCCACAACCTGACTACAGGAAGAAGAGTCTGTCCTCACCAGACTTCACAACCTGACTATTCTGTCCTCACCAGTAAACCTGACTACAGGAAGAAGTGTCTGTCCTCACCAGAACCTTTTCTGTCCTCACCAGACCCAGTTCCACAACCTGACTACAGGAAGAAGTGTTTGTGCTGTGTATATACAGGAAGAAGAGTCCCTCACCAGACCCAGTTCCACAACCTGACTACAGGAAGAAGTGTCTGTCCTCATCAGACCCAGTTCCACAACCTGACTAAGGTTCTTTATAGAACCTTCACCAGGAAAGGAAGTTCTTTATAGAAGTTCCACAACCTGACTAGGAAAGGGTTCTTTATAGAACCTGACTAGGAAAGGGTTCTTTATACAGGAAGAAGTGTCTGTCCTCAGAACCCAGTTCCAGAAAGGGTTCTTTATATAACCTTAGGAAAGGGTTCTTTATAGAACCTTAGGAAAGGGTTCTTTATATAATCTTAGGAAAGGGTTCTTTATATAACCTTAGGAAAGGGTTCTTTATAGAACCTGACTAGGAAATCATTCTTTATAGAACCTTAGGAAATGGTTCTTTATATAATCTTAGGAAAAGGTTCTTTATAGAACCTTCCAGGAAAGGAAGAAGTTCTTTATAGAACCTTAGGAAAGGGTTCTTTATAGAACCTTAGGAAAGGGTTCTTTATAGAATCTTAGGAAAGGGTTCTTTATAGAACCTTAGGAAAGGGTTCTTTATAGAATCTTAGGAAAGGGTTCTTTATAGAACCTTAGGAAAGGGTTCTTTATAGAACCTTAGGAAAGGGTTCTTTATAGAACCTTAGGAAAGGGTTCTTTATAGAACCTTAGGAAAGGGTTCTTTATAGAACCTTAGGAAAGGGTTCTTTATAGAACCTTAGGAAAGGGTTCTTTATATAATCTTAGGAAAGGGTTCTTTATATAACCTTAGGAAAGGGTTATTTATAGAACCTTAGGAAATCATTCTTTATAGAACCTTAGGAAATGGTTCTTTATATAATCTTAGGAAAGGGTTCTTTATAGAACCTTAGGAAAGGGTTCTTTATAGAACCTTAGGAAAGGGTTCTTTATAGAACCTTAGGAAAGGGTTCTTTATATAATCTTAGGAAAGGGTTCTTTATAGAACCTTAGGAAAGGGTTCTTTATATAATCTTAGGAAAGGGTTCTTTATAGAACCTTAGGAAAGGGTTCTTTATAGAACCTTAGGAAAGGGTTCTTTATATAATCTTAGGAAATGGTTCTTTATATAATCTTAGGAAAGGATTCTTTATATAACCTTAGGAAAGGGTTCTTTATAGAACCTTAGGAAAGGGTTCTTTATATAATCTTAGGAAAGGATTCTTTATATAACCTTAGGAAAGGGTTCTTTATAGAACCTTAGGAAAGGGTTCTTTATAGAACCTTAGGAAAGGGTTCTATAAAGAACCTTAGGAAAGGGTTCTATAAAGAACCTTAGGAAAGCGTTCTTTATAGCACCATACAGGTTACATTTAGAACTTTATGAGCATGGTTCTTTATAGAACTTTGAAAATATAGGCTCTATATAGCACCAAAAAGGATCCGCTATGGTAACAAGCCAAAAAAATAACTGATTTGGTACACTATATAGAACCATTAAAAAAAATAACTGATTTGGTACACTATATAGAACCATTAAAAAAAATAACTGATTTGGTACACTATATAGAACCATTAAAAAAAATAACTGATTTGGTACACTATATAGAACCATTAAAAAAAATAACTGATTTGGTACACTATATAGAACCATTAAAAAAAATAACTGATTTGGTACACTATATAGAACCATTAAAAAAAAAAAAAAATGTTTAACCTTTATTTAACTAGGCAAGTCAGTTAAGAACACATTCTTATTTACAATGACAGCCTAGGAACAGTGGGTTAACTGGTCTAGGAACAGTGGGTTAACTGGTCTAGGAACAGTGGGTTAACTGGTCTAGGAACAGTGGGTTAACTGCCTTCTTCAGGGGCAGAATGACATCCTAGGAACAGTGGGTAAACTGCCTGTTCAGGGGCAGAACAACGGCCTAGGAACAGTGGGTTAACTGCCTGTTCAGGGGCAGAACGACAGCCTAGGAACAGTGGGTTAACTGCCTGTTCAGGGGCAGAATGACATCCTAGGAACAGTGGGTTAACTGCCTGTTCAGGGGCAGAACGACAGCCTAGGAACAGTGGGTTAACTGCCTGTTCAGGGGCAGAACGACAGCCTAGGAACAGTGGGTTAACTGCCTGTTCAGGGGCAGAACGACAGCCTAGGAACAGTGGGTTAACTGCCTGTTCAGGGGCAGAACGACAGCCTAGGAACAGTGGGTTAACTGCCTGTTCAGCGGCAGAACGACAGCCTAGGAACAGTGGGTTAACTGCCTGTTCAGGGGCAGAACGATAGCCTAGGAACAGTGGGTTAACTGCCTGTTCAGGGGCAGAACGACAGCCTAGGAACAGTGGGTTAACTGCCTGTTCAGGGGCAGAACGACAGCCTAGGAACAGTGGGTTAACTGCCTGTTCAGGGTCAGAACGACAGATTTTGTACCTTGTCAGCTCGGGGATTTGAACTTGCAACCTTTCGGTTACTAGTCCAATGCTCTAACCACTAGGCTACCCTGCCGCCCCGGTGTGTGGCTTTGTCTCACTTTCATATGCATATCCTTTTAGTACTACTGTAGTTCATATTGATTCACTTTTTCAGTGAACAATAGTAAAAATAGTACCTTTTTAATATGTTGTTGGGTACAAAACGAGTAGCTGTTTGAGACAAAGTCCACTTAAATCAGACCAAATCAGCACACAGGTTATCATAAAGTAATCATAGATCATTTACAAAGTGTTTATAGAGTAATGTTCGAAGTGACACACATGACTAGATATGTTACGAGGTGTTTACAGAGTAATGTCGTAAGCAAAAGGACACACACACACACATACACACACACACACACACACACACACACACACACACACACACACACACACACACACGTGACAACTAAAATGCCACGAGCACAGTCACCCCAAACAAGTCATAAATTGAGTTTTGGTCTGTTCAGACAACCAGTCCATCGTTAGCAGTGTCGGAAGTAAGGTATTGTACAGGCACGCGACTAAGTGCCAGTAGATGGGGACATCAATCCGCTGTGGGTTAGAGGTCACTGTGGAGAGCCGTCAGTATGAAGTAATGTCCACAAGATTCCTACTGCTTACTACAACTGACTGTAGAGCGGCTCCACGAGGGGCCAAAAGGGGGCTTAGTGCCCTTAGTTAAAACTGTGTATCCCACTGCGCTGTCAGCACAAGGAACAGAGTGCACTGCGGTGTGTGTAGGGGGACTAGGATAAACCACTTGGGCGGTTAGGTATGACTACTTTTGGTTTCCATATAAAGCAGGGGGGGGGGAGGCTTCTCATCAAATGGTAGGCGAAGTAAATAACGTGATCAGCTTCCACCTGTCATTTTTGATTTGGATTTATAAGGGCGGGGTCAACTTTTACCATTACCATTTACCAAGTTATCTTCTTAGCTAGCTGTAAAAAAAGATTAGTGTTATTAGCCTTAGTCTATTTAGTCACTGCCACCATGGATATCTAAAAATTGGCTTCGCCAAAGTACCGGAACAAAGCTGAAGGACAGTGATGAGCAGCAGCATCAAACCACTGAGGCCGCTGCCGAGCCCAGCAGTGGTGATACTGCCATGCCCAGCAGTGGTGATACTGCCGAGCCCAGCAGTGGTGATGCTGCCGAGCCCAGCAGTGGTGATGCTGCCGAGCTCCAGCTAGCTCCGTGTGCAGAGCCTACCACCTCTTCCACAAGCAGCACCAGGATAATGGTACCACGGTCCCCTCCACCTCCGACTGTTCCTGACGATCTTGGAACCAGGAGGAGCCAGCCCAGGTTAGCCTAGAATCCTACTCTAGCCGCAGGTTTTCTTTCCAAAACTCGTTAATTTAATAGCAACTGGTTCATAGGAAGAGAGTGGCTGGAACACTCGGTTACTGCAGATGCGGAAGGCTGGGTATTCTAACAGGAAGCATGCTATTGATAGTACCAAAGGATTGGCTACTTACGCATCAAGCGAAGAGCATTTGAAATGCACTGCATTGTGGGAAGAAAAACAAGTTTGGGTATGGGTACTGAGGTGTCAACACTTGCTAATGGTGGGCAGCTGGCAAGAAATCGCATGTACAGTGCATTCGGAAAGTACTTTTTCCACATTTTGTTACGTTACAGCCTTGCTAAAAAATGAATGAAATTGTCCCCCCCCCCCATCAATATACACACAATACCCCATAATGGCAAAGCGCAAACAGGTTTTTAGACATTTTAGCAAATGTCTAAAAAACTACTGAAATATCTTATTTACACAAGTATTCAGACCATTTGCTATGAGACTCAGTTGAGCTCAGGTTCATCATGTTTCCATTGATCATCCTTGAGATGTTTCCACAACTTGATTGGAGTCCACCTGTGGTAAATTCAATTGATTGGAACAGTGGCCTTCATCATTGTTAAATGGAAAAAGTTTGGAACTACCAAGACTCTACCTAGAACTGTCCGCCCGGCCAAACTGAGCAATCTGGGGAGAAGGGCCTTTGGTTAGGAAGGTTTCCAAGCAACCTGTGTTCACTCTGACAGAGCTCCAGATTTCCTCTGTCTAGATGGGAGAAACTTCCACAAGGACAACCATCTCTGCAGCACTCCACAAATCAGGCCTTTATGGTACAGTGGCCAGACGGAAGCCACTCCTCAGTAAAAGGCACATGACAGCCCGCTTGGAGTTTGCCAAAAGGAACCTAAAGTACTCAGACCTTGAGAAACAAGATTCTCTGGTCTGATGAAACCAAGATTGAACTCTTTAGCCTGAATGCCAAGCGTCATGTCTGGAGGAAACCTGGCACCCTCCCTATGGTGAAGCATGGTGGTGGCAGCATCATGCTGTGGGGATGTTTTTCAGCGGCAGGGACTGGGAGACTAGACAGGATCGAGGGAAAGATGAATGGAACAAAGTACAGAGAGATCCTTGATGAAAACCTGCTCCAGAGCACTCATGACCTCATACTGGGGCGCAGGTTCACCTTCCAACAGAACAATGACCCTAAGCACACAGCCAAGACAACTCAGGAGTCGCTTCGGGACAAGTCTCTGAATGTCTTCGAGTGGCCCTGCGGCGCTCCCCATCCAAATTGAAAGCGCTTGAGAGGATCTACAAGGAAGAATGGGGGAATCTCCCCAAATGCATGTGTGCCAAGCTTATAGCTTTATACCAAGAAGACTTTGGCTGCAATCGCTGCCAAAGGTGCTTCAACAAAGTACTGAGTAAAGGGTCTGAATACTTATGGAAATGTGATATTTCAGTTTTTTATTTAGAATTTATTTCTAAAGATTTCTAAAAACTTGTTTTTGCTTTGTCATTGAGGGTTATTGTGATGTCATAATGGGGTATTGTGATGTCATTGAGGGTTATTGTGTGTAGATTGATGAGGAAATAAAACAATTTAATCTATTTTAGAGTAAGGCTGTAAAGTAAAGTAAAGTAACAAAAATGTGTTAAAATGGAAGGGGTCTGAATATGTTTCCGAATGCACTGTACATGCGAGGACTCATTTTCCTTTCTGAGAAACGTGTTCAGTCAGCGCAGAAGAACCAAGCTACACCTGAGGAAAGCTCAACTAATCCCACTGGTATTTGAGGGGGATTTTACAAGAAGATTTTGAGGTGAATAGAATGATTGATTACTCATTTGAACTTTTATGTTTATTGTCATATAGTGTGATTCAAACTACACTGAACAAAAATATGAATGCAACATGTAAAGTGTTGGTCCCATGTTTCATGAGCTGAAGTAAAATATCCCAGAAATGTTCCATATGCACAAAAAGCTTATTTCTCTCAAATGTTTTTGCACAAATTAGTTTGCATCCCTTTTAGTGAGCATTTCTCCTTTGCTAAGGTAATCCATCCACCTGTTGCACATCAAGAACCTGATTAAAAAGCATTATCATTACACAGGTGCACCTAGTGATGGGGACAATAAAAGGCTACTCTAAACCACACTATGCCACATGTGTCTCAAGTTTTGAGTGAGTGTGCAATTGGCATGCTGACTGCAGGAATGTCCACCAGAACTGTTGCCAGAGAATGTTATGTTAATTTCTCTACCATTAGCAACCTCCAACATCGTTTTGCCAGTATGTCCAACGGTCTTACAACCTCAGACCGTGTGTAACCACGCCAACCCAGGGCCACCACATCCGGGTTCTTCACCTGCAGCATCGTCTAAGACCAACCTCCCGGACAGCTGATGAAACTGTGGGTTTGCACACTCACTAGACATGTCACCCATTGAGCATGTTTGGGATGCTCTGGATTAACGTGTGCGACAGCGTGTTCCAGTTCCCACCAATATTCAGCAACTTCACACAGCTATTGAAGAAGAGTGGGATAACATACCACAGGCCACAGGCTGTAGGCTGCATCTGACTGCTGTAGGCTGCATCTCACTGTAGTAGACTGTAGGCTGCATCTGACTGCTGTAGGCTGTAGACTGCATCTCACTGTTGTAGACTGTAGGCTGCATCTCACTGTAGTAGGCTGTAGGCTGCATCTCACTGCAGTAGACTGTAGGCTGCATCTGACTGCTGTAGGCTGCATCTCACTGTAGTAGACTGTAGGCTGCATCTCACTGTAGTAGACTGTAGGCTGCATCTCACTGTAGTAGACTGTAGGCTGCATCTGACTGCTGTAGGCTGCATCTCACTGTAGTAGACTGTAGGCTGCATCTGACTGCTGTAGGCTGTAGACTGCATCTCACTGTTGTAGACTGTAGGCTGCATCTGACTGCTGTAGGCTGCATCTCACTGTAGTAGACTGTAGGCTGCATCTGACTGCTGTAGGCTGTAGACTGCATCTCACTGTTGTAGACTGTAGGCTGCATCTCACTGTAGTAGGCTGTAGGCTGCATCTCACTGCAGTAGGCCATAGACTGCATCTCACTGTAGTAGGCTGTAGACTGTAGGCTGCATCTCACTGCAGTAGGCCGTAGACTGCATCTCACTGCAGTAGGCCGTAGACTGCATCTCACTGTAGTAGGCCATAGACTGCATCTCACTGCAGTAGACTGTAGGCTGTATCTCACTGCAGTAGACTGTAGGCTGTATCTCACTGCTGTAGACTGCATCTCACTGTAGTAGGCTGTAGGCTGTATCTCACTGCAGTAGACTGTAGGCTGCATCTCACTGTAGTAGGCTGTAGACTGCATCTCACTGTAGTAGGCTGTAGGCTGTATCTCACTGCAGTAGACTGTAGACTGCATCTCACTGTAGTAGACTGTAGACTGCATCTCACTGTAGTAGACTGTAGACTGTATCTCACTGTAGTAGGCTGTAGGCTGTATCTCACTGCAGTAGGCTGTAGGCTACATTTGGGGTATCACCCGGTCTATCTTGTAGCCTATTTTCATTATAGGCTACAAACTAGATACAGCTCATCAGAGACTGTCTGTCAATTCAAAAGCACTTAATGATCCCGGAGTCTCGGCATTTGAACGTTATGTTTATTGTGGTATATTGTGATATAAGCAGATTTCAACATAATTTCAATGCAAGAACCTCCCCCCCCCAAAAAAACGATTTCTATGCCCACTTAGTCACTTAATCCTGGCGCCGGTTCTGCTGTTGGGTAGAGTGAACTAGAAATTACTTTAGAGAACTGACTATATGAGAACTCCGTTTGTAGCCATGTTCTCAAGATTCTTACGATTTACTCCTTAGTCAGATCTAGAGCTCTTAACTATATTTAAAACTTTTAATCCTACATCCTGCTTTGATGTGACAGAAGACTCACCCTCTAAACCTGCTGTTTCTGAAGATATTTTAAATACAAAATGTTTAAAAAAAAAATCATCTGTTTGATTTTGAGAACTAAACGTTTAACAGTAGACGAAGCAAGGTCTGCGTGCAAGTTATATTATATTTTAGTGATGATCGAAATCATATGTAAAACAAGGAGAACAGGACAAATAAACGGACACATAACTTGACTAAACAGAATAGCTTTTTCTTTCAAGCTACCTCAGTGTTTTGTTTTAGGTTTTTGTTTTAGGTTTTTGTTTTAGGTTTTTGTTTTGTTGTGTAGTCTTTTCCGCAAACACAAATACAAATCTGTAAATGAAACCTGTAAAGGACACCTGTAAATTCAACCAGTGAATGAAACCAGTGAATGAAACCAGTAAATGAAACCAGTAAATGAAACCAGTAAATGAAACCTGTAAATGAAACCTGTAAATGAAACCAGTAAATGAAATCAGTGAATGAAACCAGTAAATGAAACCAGTACATGAAACATGTAAATGAAACCAGTACATTAAACTTGTATATGAAACCTGTAAATGAAACCAGTAAATGAAATCAGTGAATGAAATCAGTTCATTAAACATGTAAATGAAACCAGTACATTAAACCTGTATATGAAACCAGTAAATGAAACCAGCAAATTTAACCATTAAATGAAACCAGTAAATGAAACCAGTAAATGAAACCAGTAAATGAAACCAGTAAATGAAACCAGTAAATGAAACCAGTAAATGAAACCAGTAAATGTTCTTTCTGTTTCATTACTGCTGGGATTCTCTTTCTGTTTTATTACCACTGGGAATCTCTTTCTGTTTCATTACCACTGGGATTCTCTCTGTTTCATTACTGCTGGGATTCTCTCTGTTTCATTACCTCTGGGATTCTCTTTCTGTTTCATTACCACTGTGATTCTCTTTCTGTTTCATTACCACTGGGATTCTCTTTCTGTTTCATTACCTCTGGGATTCTCTTTCTGTTTCATTACCACTGGGATTCTCTTTCTGTTTCATTACCACTGGGATTCTCTTTCTGTTTCATTACCACTGGGATTCTCTTTCTGTTTCATTACCTCTGGGATTATCTTTCTGTTTTATTACCACTGGGATTCTCTTTCTGTTTCATTACCACTGGGATTCTCTCTGTTTCATTACCTCTGGGATTCTCTTTCTGTTTCATTACCTCTGGGATTCTCTCTCTGTTTCATTACCACTGGGATTCTCTTTCTCTGGGATTCTCTTTCTGTTTCATTACCTCTGGGATTCTCTTTCTGTTTCATTACCACTGGGTTTCATTCTCTTTCTGTTTCATTACCTCTGGGATTCTCTTTCTGTTTCATTACCACTGGGATTCTCTTTCTGTTTCATTACCACTGGGATTCTCTCTGTTTCATTACCTCTGGGATTCTCTTTCTGTTTCATTACCTCTGGGATTCTCTTTCTGTTTCATTACCACTGGGATTCTCTTTCTGTTTCATTACCTCTGGGATTCTCTCTGTTTCATTACCACTGGGATTCTCTCTGTTTCATTACCTCTGGGATTCTCTCTCTGTTTCATTACCACTGGGATTCTCTTTCTGTTTCATTACCTCTGGGATTCTCTCTCTGTTTCATTACCTCTGGGATTCTCTTTCTGTTTCATTACCACTGGGATTCTCTCTCTGTTTTATTACCACTGGGATTCTCTTTCTGTTTCATTACCTCTGGGATTCTCTCTCTGTTTTATTACCACTGGGATTCTCTTTCTGTTTCATTACCACTGGGATTCTCTCTGTTTCATTACCTCTGGGATTCTCTCTGTTTCATTACCTCTGGGATTCTCTCTGTTTCATTACCTCTGGGATTCTCTCTCTGTTTTATTACCTCTGGGATTCTCTCTCTGTTTCATTACCTCTGGGATTCTCTCTGTTTCATTACCTCTGGGATTCTCTCTGTTTCATTACCTCTGGGATTCTCTCTGTTTCATTACCTCTGGGATTCTCTCTGTTTCATTACCTCTGGGATTCTCTCTGTTTCATTACCTCTGGGATTCTCTCTGTTTCATTACCTCTGGGATTCTCTCTGTTTCATTACCTCTGGGATTCTCTTTCTGTTTTATTACCACTGGGATTCTCTCTGTTTCATGACCACTGGGATTCTCTTTCTGTTTTATTACCACTGGGATTCTCTCTGTTTCATTACCTCTGGGATTCTCTCTGTTTCATTACCTCTGGGATTCTCTTTCTGTTTTATTACCACTGGGATTCTCTCTGTTTCATTACCACTGGGATTCTCTCTGTTTCATTACCACTGGGATTCTCTTTCTGTTTCATTACCTCTGGGATTCTCTTTCTGTTTTTATTACCACTGGGATTCTCTTTTTCTGTTTCTTTCTGTTTTATTACCACTGGGATTCTCTCTGTTTCATTACCACTGGGATTCTCTCTGTTTCATTACCTCTGGGATTCTCTTTCTGTTTTATTACCACTGGGATTCTCTCTGTTTCATTACCACTGGGATTCTCTCTGTTTCATTACCACTGGGATTCTCTCTCTGTTTCATTACTGCTGGGATTCTCTTTCTGTTTCATTACCTCTGGGATTCTCTCTCTGTTTCATTACCGCTGGGATTCTCTTTCTGTTTCATTACCTCTGGGATTCTCTTTCTGTTTCATTACCACTGGGATTCTCTCTGTTTCATTACCTCTGGGATTCTCGCTCTATTTCATTACCGCTGGGATTCTCTCTCTATTTCATTTCCGCTGGGATTCTCTCTCTATTTCATTTCCGCTGGGATTCTCTCTCTATTTCATTACCACTGGGATTCTCTCTCTATTTCATTACCGCTGGGATTCTCTCTCTATTTCATTTCCGCTGGGATTCTCTCTCTATTTCATTTCCGCTGGGATTCTCTCTCTATTTCATTACCACTGGGATTCTCTCTCTATTTCATTACCACTGGGATTCTCTCTCTATTTAATTTCCGCTGGGATTCTCTCTCTATTTCATTACTGCTGGGATTCTCTCTATGTTTCATTATCGCTCAGAAACAGAGAGAGAATCCCAGTGGTAATGAAACAGCATTACCACCTGGATTCTCTCTGTGTTTCATTATCGCGCGGATTCTCTTTCTGGAAATGAAAAAAAAGAAAATAGAGAGAGAGAGAGAGGGTGAAATAGAGTTCATCTTAGAGAGTGTGAAAAGGAGAAAGAGAAGGAGAGAAAGTAGGAGAGGGAGGTTTAGAGAAAGAGAGAACTTGGGAGAGATGGAGAGATAGAAACAGCAGAGAGAGTCAGGGAAGGAGGGAGCTAGAGAGTCAGGGAAGGAGGCAGCTAGAGATGTAGATTGTTTTAAATCTGCAGTAAGTAAAGCTCTCAAATGTATGTCCCATGGGCTGCTTCTTGGGTGGGCTGCAGGCAGCAGCGGGGCTGAGACATAGAGAGAGAGAGAGGGAGAGGCTGGAGCAGGGGAAGAGAGAGAGAGTCTGGAGCAGGGGAAGAGAGAAAGAAAGTGAAAGTGTGAGAGAGAGAGATAGAGGAGGAGAGAAAGTGTGTGTGAGAGAGAGAGGAGGAGAGAAAGTGTGTGTGAGAGAGAGAGGAGGAGAGAAAGTGTGTGAGAGAGAGAGAGAGAGAGAGTGAGAGAGAAAGGAGAAAAAGTGAGAGAGAGGGAGTGAGTGAGAGAGAGAGAGCGAGAGAGAGGGGGAGAGATAGAGATAGAGAGAGGGAGTGGCTGGAGCAGGGGAAGAGAGAAAAAGAGAGAGAGGAGGAGAGAAAGTGAGAGAGAGGGAGGGAGAGAGAGAGAGAGAGACACGAGAAAGAGAGAGAGAGGGGGAGAGAGAGAGAGAGGGAAGGGAAAGTTGCCGACTGAATCTAGACTGACTCTAGACTGCTCGCTCTACAGCTTCAGCTTTCCAGCTGGAACACATTTACAATCAACCAACCGTCCTGGTTTGACTGGCAGAACGCCTCTCCCTGTCCTGTCTCCTTCTTCCTCTGTCCTCTCTCGGTCTCTCTCACCTCTCTCTCTTTCTCCCTCTGTTTCATTCTACTCCTTCATGGAGCTTGTTTTTTTTTACTACTACTTTGTCTTTGAAATTGTTTTTTTTTGTTTGGTTGACATTTTTTATTCTATGAGTTTTCAGCTTGTTTTTGTTAATGTTGTTCAAGTCTGGAGTGTGTTCTCATGCAAAAAAAGAAATGAGGAAGAGTGTGTATGTGTGTGTGTGTACGTGCGTGCGTTTGTATGCACATGTATCCTTTAGAAATGTGCTCTCCAAACGCCAAGCGACATGTTTACAGAATAACTGTACTTTTCCACAACTTAAAGTAGTGTATCCAACATGATTTGGCAGATTTCTACCTCGCTGTGTAAAGTGTACTGAGTGAAACGATAGAGGTTCTCCAGTCTGCAGTCAAGGCCTTGGATCAGATCAGATCAAATATTCCGTCTTACGTATTTTGTGCCAGTATGAAAAACTCTCTCTCTTTCTCTCTCTCTCCCTCTCTCTCTCTCTCTCTCTCTCGTCTCTCTCTCTCTCTCGTCTCTCTCTCTCTCTCTCGTCTCTCTCTTGTGTCTCTCTCTCGTCTCTCTCTCTCTCTCGTCTCTGTCTCTCTCTTGTGTCTCTCTCTCGTCTCTCTCTCTCTCTCGTCTCTCTCGTCTCTCTCTCTCTCTCTCTCTCTCTCTCTCTCTCTCTCTCTCTCTCTCTCTCGTCTCTCTCTTGTGTCTCTCTCTCTCTCTCTCTCTCTCTCTCTCTCTCTCTCTCTCTCTCTCTCTCTCTCTCTCTCTCTCTCTCTCTCTCTCTCTCTCTCTCTCTCTCTCTTGTGTCTCTCTCTCTCTCTCGTCTCTCTCTCTCTCTCTCTCTCTCTCTCTCTCTCTCTCGTCTCTCTCTCTCGTCTCTCTCTCTCTCTCTCGTCTCTCTCTCTCGTCTCCCTCGCTCGTCTCTCTCTCTCTCTCTCTCTCTCTCTGTCTCTCTCTCTCTCGTCTCTCTCAATTCAATTCAATTCAAGGGCTTTATTGGCATGGGAAACATGTGTTAACATTGCCAAAGCAAGTGAGGTAGACAACATACAAAGTGAATATATAAAGTGAAAAACAACAAAAATTAACAGTAAACATTACACATACAGAAGTTTCAAAACAGTAAAGACATTACAAATGTCATATTATATATATACAGTGTTCTAACAATGTACAAATGGCTAAAGGACACAAGATAAAATAAATAAGCATAAATATGGGTTGTATTTACAATGGTGTTTGTTCTTCACTGGTTGCCCTTTTCTCGTGGCAACAGGTCACAAATCTTGCTGCTGTGATGGCACACTGTGGAATTTCACCCAGTAGATATGGGAGTTTTTCAAAATTGGATTTGTTTTCAAATTCTTTGTGGATCTGTGTAATCTGAGGGAAATATGTCTCTCTAATATGGTCATACATTGGGCAGGAGGTTAGGAAGTGCAGCTCAGTTTCCACCTCATTTTGTGGGCAGTGAGCACATAGCCTGTCTTCTCTTGAGAGCCATGTCTGCCTACGGCGGCCTTTCTCAATAGCAAGGCTATGCTCACTGAGTCTGTACATAGTCAAGGCTTTCCTTAATTTTGGGTCAGTCACAGTGGTCAGGTATTCTGCCGCTGTGTACTCTCTGTGTAGGGCCAAATAGCATTCTAGTTTGCTCTGTTTTTTTGTTAATTCTTTCCAATGTGTTAAGTAGTTATCTTTTTGTTTTCTCATGATTTGGTTGGGTCTAATTGTGCTGCTGTCCTGGGGCTCTGTAGTGTGTGTTTGTGTTTGTGAACAGAGCCCCAGGACCAGCTTGCTTAGGGGACTCTTCTCCAGGTTCATCTCTCTGTAGGTGATGGCTTTGTTATGGAAGGTTTGTGAATCGCTTCCTTTTAGGTGGTTGTAGAATTTAACAGCTCTTTTCTGGATTTTGATAATTAGTGGGTATCGGCCTAATTCTGCTCTGCATGCATTATTTGGTGTTCTACGTTGTACACGGAGGATATTTTTGCAGAATTCTGCGTGCAGAGTCTCAATTTGGTGTTTGTCCCATTTTGTGAAGTCTTGGTTGGTGAGCGGACCCCAGACCTCACAACCATAAAGGGCAATGGGCTCTATGACTGATTCAAGTATTTTTAGCCAGATCCTAATTGGTATGTTGAAATTTATGTTTCTTTTGATGGCATAGAATGCCCTTCTTGCCTTGTCTCTCAGATCGTTCACAGCTTTGTGGAAGTTACCTGTGGTGCTGATGTTTAGGCCAAGGTATGTATAGTTTTTTGTGTGCTCTAGGGCAACAGTGTCTAGATGGAATTTGTATTTGTGGTCCTGGTGACTGGACCTTTTTGGAACACCATTATTTTGGTCTTACTGAGATTTACTGTCAGGGCCCAGGTCTGACAGAATCTGTGCATAAGATCTAGGTGCTGCTGTAGGCCCTCCTTGGTTGGTGACAGAAGCACCAGATCATCAGCAAACAGCAGACATTTGACTTCGGATTCTAGCAGGGGAGGCCAGGTGCTGCAGACTTTTCTAGTGCCCTCGCCAATTCGTTGATATATATGTTGAAGAGGGTGGGGCTTAAGCTGCATCCCTGTCTAACCCCACGACCCTGTGTGAAGAAATGTGTGTGTTTTTGCCAATTTTAACCGCACACTTGTTGTTTGTGTACATGGATTTTATAATGTCGTATGTTTTACCCCCAACACCACTTTCCATCAGTTTGTATAGCAGACCCTCATGCCAGATTGAGTCGAAGGCTTTTTTGAAATCAACAAAGCATGAGAAGACTTTGCCTTTGTTTTGGTTTGTTTGATTGTCAATTAGGGTGTGCAGGGTGAATACATGGTCTGTTGTACGGTAATTTGGTAAAAAGCCAATTTGACATTTGCTCAGTACATTGTTTTCATTGAGGAAATGTACGAGTCTGCTGTTAATAATAATGCAGAGGATTTTCCCAAGGTTACTGTTGACACATATTCCACGGTAGTTATTGGGGTCAAATTTGTCTCCACTTTTGTGGATTGGGGTGATCAGTCCTTGGTTCCAAATATTGGGGAAGATGCCAGAGCTAAGTATGATGTTAAAGAGTTTTAGTATAGCCAATTGGAATTTGTTGTCTGTATATTTGATCATTTCATTGAGGATACCATCAACACCACAGGCCTTTTTGGGTTGGAGGGTTTTTATTTTGTCCTGTAACTCGTTCAAGGTAATTGGAGAATCCAGTGGGTTCTGGTAGTCTTTAATAGTTGATTCTAAGATCTGTATTTGATCATGTATATGTTTTTGCTCTTTATTCTTTGTTATAGAGCCAAAGAGATTGGAGAAGTGGTTTACCCATACATCTCCATTTTGGATAGATAATTCTTCGTGTTGTTGTTTGTTTAGTGTTTTCCAATTTTCCCAGAAGTGGTTAGAGTCTATGGATTCTTCAATTGCATTGAGCTGATTTCTGACATGCTGTTCCTTCTTTTTCCGTAGTGTATTTCTGTATTGTTTTAGTGATTCACCATAGTGAAGGCGTAGACTCAGGTTTTCCGGGTCTCTATGTTTTTGGTTGGACAGGTTTCTCAATTTCTTTCTTAGATTTTTGCATTCTTCATCAAACCATTTGTCATTATTGTTAATTTTCTTCGGTTTTCTATTTGAGATTTTTAGATTTGATAGGGAAGCTGAGAGGTCAAATATACTGTTAAGATTTTCTACTGCCAAGTTTACACCTTCACTATTACAGTGGAACGTTTTACCCAGGAAATTGTCTAAGAGGGATTGAATTTGTTGTTGCCTAATTGTTTTTTGGTAGGTTTCCAAACTGCATTCCTTCCATCTATAGCATTTCTTAATGTTACTCAGTTCAGTTACTCAGTTACTCAGTTCTCTCTCTCTCTCTCTCTCTCTCTCTCTCTCGTCTCTCTCTCGTCTCTCTCTCGTCTCTCTCTCTCTCTTTCTCTCTCTCTCTATATATATCTATATGAGAAGGACAATGTTAACCCACTCAGCAACAAACAAACTATATAATTATTCAGGATTTAGAAAGGGATAAAAAAGGCTCTACTTTTGTAAGCTGTCACTGCTGTCACTGCAACTGTGTACTACAACCATTTCCTTTCGATAATAGAATCCTTGTGCAAACCATCTATTTTAGTTTGAATTCGAGTAACCTGAGTCTGCATTCTCTTACATTGAAGGACTATGTTTCAGCTTCTCTGTTTGCTCTCTGTACACCAACCTATGGTTCTGGAGACCATTTTCCTTGCCCTGTGTTTTTAGTATTGGCTAGCATGAATTGAAGAAGCTCTCCTAGTAATTAATGGCTAAAATGATGCAATGGAGGCATTGGAGGAGGGGTCAGGGAGGTCTTTACTCTAGTCTTCAATGAGTACCAGATGTCTCCCTGCCCTGCCCGGGTCTGGTATCTCTACAGTTCAGTTGTTCTCAAACACTTACAGTGAGGTCACCCTGTATACCAAGACTGTGTCCCAGATAACACCGTATTCCCTACGTAGTGCACTACTTTTGACCAGAACGTTGCCAAAGCCCTCTGAAGCACAGTCCCCCAGCAGTCCCCCAGAGCCCTACGTCAGTAAATGATAACTTAATGGTTATAATACCCCCATGTTGAATGACCTCACAGAGAGGCAGACAGACAGGCTAAGCTGTGCTGGGACAGTTCTGGGACAGTTCTGGGACTGTTCTGGGACAGTGCTGGGACAGTTCTGGGACAGTTTTGGGACAGTGCTGGGACAGTTCTGGGACAGTGCTGGGACAGGTCTGGGACTGTTCTGGGACAGTGCTGGGACAGGTCTAGGACAGTTTTGGGACAGTGCTGGGACAGTTCTGGGACAGTGCTGGGACAGGTCTGGGACTGTTCTTGGACTGTTCTGGGACAGTGCTGGGACAGGTCTAGGACAGTTCTGGGACAGGAGGGTAAATATGTGCCTGGTGGCTTTTGTTGAAAAGTCTACTGTTGTTGAACTAAAACCTTTAACAAGTATTTTTTATTTTTTTATTTTTTTACCTTTATTTTACTAGGCTAGTCAGTTAAGAACAAATTCTTATTTTCAATGACGGCCTAGGAACAGTGGGTTAACTGCCTGTTCAGGGGCAGAACGACAGTATTGAAGTTCGAAAAATGAAAACGTCTCTCCCGTTTTCAACACTTCTAAAGGCACTTGTGTCTAAAGTGTATGTTGGTGGTGGAACCGACATCTTAACTTTAGATTACTCGTTCATTCAGCTGAGCCAGCTAATTCACACAGTACACGATGTCATAGTAGCCTGTGGTTCTAGTGTAGTGCCTTACTGAAGGGCATGAAAAGGGAAAACCCACATCTACGTCTACCTGTAGTTTCTCATGGTATTTTTGGTTCGTTGACCAAAAAGGTCATCCGTTAAAAATGGAGTAAAGTTTTTACAAAATTCCAATGACAATACCTCAGTGCAAACATTCTTTAATGCTGTCTCCCTCACTAACTAAAGGGGCATCTAAAGAGGGTTGTAAACTGGGTGGTTCCAGCCCTGAATGCTGATTGGCTGTCTCCCTCACTAACTAAAGGGGCATCTAAAGAGGGTTGTAAACGGTGGTTCCAGCCCTGAATGCTGATTGGCTGTCTTCCTCACTAACTAAAGGGGCATCTAAAGAGGGTTGTAAACTGGGTGGTTCCAGCCCTGAATGCTGATTGGCTGTCTCCCTCACTAACTAAAGGGGCATCTAAAGAGGGTTGTTAACGGTGGTTCCAGCCCTGAATGCTGATTGGCTGTCTTCCTCACTAACTAAAGGGGCATCTAAAGAGGGTTGTAAACTGGGTGGTTCCAGCCCTGAATGCTGATTGGCTGTCTCCCTCACTAACTAAAGGGGCGTCTAAAGAGGGTTGTAAACGGTGGTTCCAGCCCTGAATGCTGATTGGCTGTCTCCCTCACTAACTAAAGGGGCGTCTAAAGAGGGTTGTAAACGGTGGTTCCAGCCCTGAATGCTGATTGGCTGTCTCCCTCACTAACTAAAGGGGCATCTAAAGAGGGTTGTAAATGGTGGTTCCAGCCCTGAATGCTGATTGGCTGTCTCCCTCACTAACTAAAGGGGCATCTAAAGAGGGTTGTAAACGGTGGTTCCAGCCCTGAATGCTGATTGGCTGTCTCCCTCACTAACTAAAGGGGCATCTAAAGAGGGTTGGAAACGGTGGTTCCAGCCCTGAATGCTGATTGGCTGTCTCCCTCACTAACTAAAGGGGCATCTAAAGAGGGTTGTAAACGGTGGTTCCAGCCCTGAATGCTGATTGGCTGTCTCCCTCACTAACTAAAGGGGCATCTAAAGAGGGTTGTAAACTGGGTGGTTCCAGCCCTAAATGCTGATTGGCTGTCTCCCTCACTAACTAAAGGGGCATCTAAAGAGGTTTGTAAACTGGGTGGTTCCAGCCCTGAATGCTGATTGGCTGTCTCCCTCACTAACTAAAGGGGCATCTAAAGAGGGTTGGAAACTGGGTGGTTCCAGCCCTGAATGCTGATTGGCTGTCTCCCTCACTAACTAAAGGGGCATCTAAAGAGGGTTGGAAACTGGGTGGTTCCAGCCCCGAATGCTGATTGGCTGTCTGCCGTAGTATGACAAAACATTTATTTTTACTGCTCTAATTACATTGGTAACCAGTTTATAATAGCAATTAGGCACCGCAGGGTTTGTGGTATATGGTCAATATACCACGGCTAAGGGTGGTATCCAGGAACTCTGTGTTGCGTCGTGCATAAGAACAGCCCTTAGCCGTGGTATATTGGCTATATACCACACCCCCTCAGGCATTATTGGTTAAATATAGAACTGCAGACTCTATGTGAATGTTAAGGCCTAGTCAACCGTGTTGCAATAACCGGAAGACACATCTTTGGCGAAACACATGACTGCATGCCTCACACCAACATCAATAACATGACTGCATGCCTCACACCAACATCAATAACATGACTGCATGCCTCACACCAACATCAATAACATGACTGCATGCCTCACACCAACATCAATAACATGACTGCATGCCTCACACCAACATCAATAACATGACTGCATGCCTCACACCAACATCAATAACATGACTGCATGCCTCACACCAACATCAATAACATGACTGCATGCCTCACACCAACATCAATAACATGACTGCATGGATTACACCAACATCAATAACATGACTACATGCCTCACACCAACATCAATAACATGACTACATGCCTCACACCAACATCAATAACATGACTGCGTGCCTCACACCAACATCAATAACATGACTGCATGCCTCACACCAACATCAATAACATGACTACATGCCTCACACCAACATCAATAACATGACTGCATGCCTCACACCAACAACAAATGCCTCTTTAGTAAACAACAAATGCCTCTTTAGTAAACAACAAATGCCTCTATAGAAAATAACAAATGTCTCTTCAGTAAACAACAAATGCCTCTTTAGTAAACAACAAATGCCTCTATAGAAAATAACAAATGCCTCTTCAGTAAACAACAAATGCCTCTATAGAAAATAACAAATGCCTCTTCAGTAAACAACAAATGCCTCTTTAGTAAACAACAAATGCCTCTTTAGTAAATAAAAAATGCCTCTTCAGTAAACAACAAACATCTCTTCAGTAAACAACAAACGTCTCTTCAGTAAACAACAAATGAGTCTTCAGTAAACAACAAACGTCTCTTCAGTAAACAACAAACATCTCTTCAGTAAACAACAAACATATCTTCAGTAAACAACAAATGAGTCTTCAGTAAACAACAAATGTCTCTTCAGTAACTAGCAGAAACATAGATAATGAAAAGAGACAGGGTAGATTTTTTTTTGTCTACACAAAGTAGACAGTGAGTCTGGCCTTTTGGGGACTAAAAAGTCCTGGTGAGCTCACACCAAGATCCAGGGTTGTGGTTGGATGGAGCCAGGTGTGTTGGGGTGTGAAGAGCTTTAACACAAACGATTGGCTTGAGACAGCTACTGTGAGGGAGCTACTGTTTGTGTGTTACTGCAGCAAGACCTTTTCCCAGGTCTACAATCATCAACCATCACTTGTTCATTTGTGACTTCCAGTAATTAGATCGTGTTGACGCTTTGTAACTTGTCGCAATTCAATTTCAATTCGGGAAATAAATGAAAATAAATGGGGGGAAATTGCAATTGGAATTGGAATCTGAGTTTCCTTCCTTAAATATCTGAAGTGAAATGGAATTGGAATCTGAGTTTCCTTCCTTAAATATCTGAAGTGAAATGGAATTGAACCCATTTTTTGGTCACTTCAGACCGTGTAATGATGATGTGACTGTCAAAAATGGCACCCTATTCCCTAGATAGTGCAATACTTTTGACGAGGGACACATTCATTAGGGACACAGACAACGTGACTGTCCTGCCTTCTGCAGCTGTTGTTGTTACAGCCTCCCTCCCAACCTGTCATCCATTCCTCCTCCTTATCTCCCCTCCTGGTGCCTCCCCCCCTTCCTTCCCGCCTTCCTCTACCTCTTCACGGGGACGGAAGGAGTGCACCCGCCGTTGGAGGAGTGGGGAAGCGTGAGAGAAAGGGAGAAAGGAAAAGGGGAGAAGAGGAAAATATCCCAGTTATTGTGTGTGAGACTGTTGAGGATCAGTTAGTGTGTGTGAGAGAGTTGATGGTGTGTGTGCGTATGTGTGTGTGTGTGTGAGAGTGTTGAGGATCAGTGTGTGTGTGTGAGAGTGTTAAAGATCAGTTAGTGTGTGTGTGTGAGAGAGGCTGTGAGAGTGTGTTACGGTCCTTTGATGTGGTTTCTCTCTCGCGCTCTCTCTCTCTCTCTGTGTCGGCTCGTTGTGGAACATGCAAATGTTTTCACTTGAGGAATACTTTATCAAACATCTTAGTTAGATGTAAAACTGTGCGACTAAGATCTCCTCTGCGAAAACATAAAAATGTATGACAGATTTATTGAGTTATCTTAGATTAATTCGGACTATTTTACGGCGTCTCAAAATGGACCAACAGCACTGAGGGGTGATTTTTTTTTTTCTCGTTTTTCAAGCAAATGTCTTTTAGGGGAAAATACGAGCACACTTATTTGGTTCACCTAGTTCGGCTAAGCGCCAGCCAAACCGAAGCGTGCGGAAGGCTTTACCCTACTTAGTACTCACCCGTAGTACTCACCCTGCTTAGTACTCACCCGTAGTACTCTCCCTGCTTAGTACTCACCCTGCTTAGTACTCACCCTGCTTAGTACTCACCCTGCTTAGTACTCACCCTACTTAGTACTCACCCTACTTAGTACTCACCCTGCTTAGTACTCACCCTGCTTAGTACTCACCCTGCTTAGTACTCACCCTACTTAGTACTCACCCTACTTAGTACTCACCCGTAGTACTCACCCTACTTAGTACTCACCCTGCTTAGTACTCACCCTGCTTAGTACTCACCCTGCTTAGTACTCACCCGTAGTACTCTCCCTGCTTAGTACTCACCCTGCTTAGTACTCACCCTGCTTAGTACTCACCCTACTTAGTACTCACCCTACTTAGTACTCACCCGTAGTACTCTCCTGCTTAGTACTCAACCTGCTTAGTACTCACCCTGCTTAGTACTCACCCTGCTTAGTACTCACCCTGCTTAGTACTCACCCTGCTTAGTACTCACCCGTAGTACTCACCCTACTTAGTACTCACCCTGCTTAGTACTCACCCTGCTTATAGTACTCACCCTGCTTAGTACTCACCTTGCTTAGTACTCACCTTGCTTATAATACTCAACCTGCTTAGTACTCACCCTGCTTAGTACTCACCCTACTTAGTGCTCAACCTGCTTATAGTACTCACCCTACTTAGTACTCACCCTACTTAGTACTCACCCTACTTAGTACTCGCCCTGCTTAGTACTCACCCTACTTAGTACTCACCCTGCTTAGTACTCACCCTACTTAGTACTCACCCTGCTTAGGACTCACCCGTAGTACTCACCCTGCTTATAGTACTCACCCTGCTTAGTACTCACCCTGCTTAGTACTCACCCTGCTTAGTACTCACCCTGTAGTACTCTCCCTGCTTAGTACTCACCCTGCTTAGTACTCACCCTGCTTATAGTACTCACTCTGCTTAGTACTCAACCTGCTTAGTACTCACCCTGCTTATAATACTCAACCTGCTTAGTACTCACCCTGCTTAGTACTCACCCGTAGTACTCACCCTGCTTATAGTACTCACCCTGCTTAGTACTCACCCTGCTTAGTACTCACCTGTAGTACTCACCCTGCTTATAGTACTCACCCTGCTTAGTACTCACCCTGCTTAGTACTCACCCTGCTTAGTACT
The DNA here is from genome assembly GCF_018296145.1 of Oncorhynchus tshawytscha. Classification (NCBI taxonomy): domain Eukaryota; kingdom Metazoa; phylum Chordata; class Actinopteri; order Salmoniformes; family Salmonidae; genus Oncorhynchus; species Oncorhynchus tshawytscha. Next base: position 10,133,513 of record NC_056430.1, on the reverse strand, counting down.
CACCCTACTTAGTACTCACCCTGCTTAGTACTCACCCTACTTAGTACTCACCCTGCTTAGTACTCACCCTGCTTAGTACTCACCCTGCTTAGCACTCACCCTGCTTAGTACTCACCCTGCTTAGTACTCACCCTGCTTAGTACTCACCCTGCTTAGTACTCACCCTACTTAGTACTCACTCTGCTTAGTACTCACCCTGCTTAGTACTCACCCTACTTAGTGCTCAACCTGCTTATAGTACTCACCCTACTTAGTACTCACCCTGCTTAGTACTCACCCTACTTAGTACTCGCCCTGCTTAGTACTCACCTTGCTTAGTACTCACCCTGCTTATAATACTCAACCTGCTTAGTACTCTCACCCTGCTTAGTACTCACCCTACTTAGTACTCAACCTGCTTATAGTACTCACCCTACTTAGTACTCACCCTACTTAGTACTCACCCTACTTAGTACTCACCCTGCTTAGTACTCACCCTACTTAGTACTCACCCTGCTTAGTACTCACCCGTAGTACTCTCCTGCTTAGTACTCACCCTGTTAGTACTCACCCTGCTTATACTACTCACCCTGCTTAGTACTCAACCTGCTTAGGACTCACCCTGCTTATAATACTCAACCTGCTTAGTACTCACCCTGCTTAGTACTCACCCGTAGTACTCACCCTGCTTATAGTACTCACCCTGCTTAGTACTCACCCTGCTTAGTACTCACCCTGCTTAGTACTCACCCTGCTTAGTACTCACCCTGCTTATAGTACTCACCCTGCTTAGTACTCACCCTGCTTAGTACTCACCCTGCTTATAGTACTCACCCTGCTTATTGTACTCACCCTGCTTATTGTACTCACCCTGTAGTACTCAACCTGCTTAGTACTCACCCTTCTTAGTACTCACCCTTCTTAGTACTCACCTTGCTTAGTACTCACCCTGCTTAGTACTCACCCTGCTTATAGTACTCACCCTGTTTATAGCACTCACCCTGCTTATAGTACTCAAACAGCTTATAGTACTCACACTGCTTATAGTACTCACCCTGCTTATAGTACTCACCCTTTATAGTACTCACACTGCTTATAGTACTCACCCTGCTTATAGTACTCACCCTGCTTATAGTACTCACCCTGTTTATAGTACTCACCCTGCTTATAGTACTCACCCTGCTTATAGTACTCACCCTGCTTATAGTACTCAAACAGCTTATAGTACTCACACTGCTTATAGTACTCACCCTGCTTATAGTACTCACCCTGCTTATAGTACTCAAACAGCTTATAGTACTCACACTGCTTATAGTACTCACCCTGTTTATAGTACTCACCCTGCTTATAGTACTCACCCTGCCAGGCTCAGTATGACAGGCTCAATACGACAAGCTCAATACGACATTGTCTCAGAGTATGAGTGCTGATCTAGGATCTGTCCATATAATCGTATCCATTATAACTTAAACAACTTAACTGATCCTAGATCGGCACTCCTACGCTGAGAGGCTTTGTGGATACAGGCTCTGTTCTATCCAGCTCTGCTCCAATATGTTCTCTTCTCACAGTCAAGTCCTCATTTTTTCTGCCCGTCTGGTGTTCGTAGAGCAATTATCTTCTCAGAGCAACAGTTTGTACCTACGCTGCTTGTAGAATAGTAGATAAAGTTCTCATCTCAGCGTTTCTACGTTGCTTGTAGAATAGTATATTCAGTTCTCATCTCAGCATTTCTACATTGCTTGTAGAATAGTATATTCAGTTCTCATCTCAGCGTTTCTACGTTGCTTGTAGAATAGTATATTCAGTTCTCATCTCAGCATTTCTACATTGCTTGTAGAATAGTATATTCAGTTCTCATCTCAGCGTTTCTACGTTGCTTGTAGAATAGTATATTCAGTTCTCATCTCAGCATTTCTACATTGCTTGTAGAATAGTATATTCAGTTCTCATCTCAGCGTTTCTACGTTGCTTGTAGAATAGTATATTCAGTTCTCATCTCAGCATTTCTACATTGCTTGTAGAATAGTATATTCAGTTCTCATCTCAGCGTTTCTACGTTGCTTGTAGAATAGTAGATTCAGTTCTCATCTCAGCGTTTCTACGTTGCTTGTAGAATAGTATATTCAGTTCTCATCTCAGCGTTTCTACGTTGCTTGTAGAATAGTATATTCAGTTCTCATCTCAGCGTTTCTACGTTGCTTGTAGAATAGTATATTCAGTTCTCATCTCAGCGTTTCTACGTTGCTTGTAGAATAGTATATTCAGTTCTCATCTCAGCGTTTCTACGTTGCTTGTAGAATAGTATATTCAGTTCTCATCTCAGCGTTTCTACGTTGCTTGTAGAATAGTATATTCAGTTCTCATCTCAGCGTTTCTACGTTGCTTGTAGAATAGTATATTCAGTTCTCATCTCAGCGTTTCTACGTTGCTTGTAGAATAGTATATTCAGTTCTCATCTCAGCGTTTCTACGTTGCTTGTAGAATAGTATATTCAGTTCTCATCTCAGCGTTTCTACGTTGCTTGTAGAATAGTAGATTCAGTTCTCATCTCAGCGTTTCTACGTTGCTTGTAGAATAGTATATTCAGTTCTCATCTCAGCGTTTCTACGTTGCTTGTAGAATAGTATATTCAGTTCTCATCTCAGCGTTTCTACGTTGCTTGTAGAATAGTATATTCAGTTCTCATCTCAGCGTTTCTACGTTGCTTGTAGAATAGTATATTCAGTTCTCATCTCAGCGTTTCTACGTTGCTTGTAGAATAGTATATTCCTCATCTCAGCGTTTCTACGTTGCTTGTAGAAGTTCTCATCTCAGCGTTTCTACGTTGCTTGTAGAATAGTATATTCAGTTCTCATCTCAGCGTTTCTACGTTGCTTGTAGAATAGTATATTCAGTTCTCATCTCAGCGTTTCTACGTTGCTTGTAGAATAGTATATTCAGTTCTCATCTCAGCGTTTCTACGTTGCTTGTAGAATAGTATATTCAGTTCTCATCTCAGCGTTTCTACGTTGCTTGTAGAATAGTAGATTCAGGATGTTTTGACAGAAGAGTTCACTCTGATAGAGGTATAAAGATGTTTCTATCTGTGTTGTATCTTGAGTCTATTGTGGTTCTAGGCTCTGCCTGAGTTGGTGGAGGTGTGTGAGTTGGGGGGGGGACCTGGCCAAACACTGAGGTAATACCTGAGACCCCCATGTACAGTCCGCCAGGTAACAGGCCCATATTGACATTCCATCTTAGAATCTCAGACACTTCCTTCCTTGTCCACATGAGGGAAGCTCTGTCACTTAGTTACCCAACAGACATGAGAAGACAGGGATGCACTTCCTGAATTGACTAAATAGAAAACTGAACTGACCCCAACCTTGATCCACATGGGGTAACAAGTGCTCTATGGCTGATGACAGTACGCTTGCTGGGACAGGAACTGAGGGACTGCGGAATGGGGCCCCAGGTCCTATTCCCAGGGGTTTAGCTGTGTTGAGTGTTTATCCAGCCCCAGTAGCAGGTTTAGCCAACTTGTTTATTGCAGTTGTCTTGTTTTGTCCACTTTCAGCTGCCTGGGATGGACAGTTGCTCCTCTCTGGCACATTTATTGACTATTTGATGACCTTATTAGGTGACTTTTCCTTTCCACCAGGCCCTAACGTAGTGACAGACAGTCAGTCACCTGCTTTCCACCAGGCCCAAGTTTAGTCAGCTTTGACAAAGACCACTCGGTTGAAACACAACAGCTTTTTGTTTTTAAAAGAGCACAATGAACTGAACTGAATGTAGGGAATATCTCATATATTAACCACGGTACTATCAGAGCACATGTGCATCCTGGCTGTCAGAGCACATGTGCTCGCATGCAGAGCTAAAACTGATTTAAGTTGATTATTTATCGATGGTTGTCTCACCGCAGCCGTGAAAGATAGATCTGCTCAGCACATGTTCCGTGTTTGTGTTGTGTTTTGTGTGTTGTGTGTTGCGTGTTGTGTGTTGCGTGTGAGTGGGTGTTGGGGAAGGGACAGGGGGATAGGGGTGAGGAAGGGGGAGGATGTTGTGTAATAAGAAGGATGTTTGTTCATTACTGGAGGAGATCTGAGGTCCAGATCCTCAAGGAGAGAGCTCAGCCAAGGCTAGGTCATCGTTAGGTACCATAGTGTCCTAGGCTTTGAACACACACAGGGAAATATGGATATGGGGAATTTTGCATTATCTAATTTTTATTGAATCCTTATTTTTCACATATTTAGTTTCTAAATTGTATTTTAATTCAGAGACATATTGTAGGCTATATCCTTTGGTGCTCCATACCTCTCTCTCCTGTGTGTCCTGCTCCAGCCTCCCGTTCTGTCTTCTCTGTGTGTTGTAAGCCTGGGGGTATAGAGAATGAGTTAAGCCACACGTGTAGTAGCTTGTCAGAGACGTGTGTGTGTGTGTGTGTGTGTGTGTGTGTGTGTGTGTGTGTGGTAAACAGGTGTGTTTTCTTACATGGGTTGGGGGAGTCTGTCTGTCTACAAAATTAAGATTGGAATTAATTTGCAAATGGACACGGAGCTCTGAATCAACTGTTTCAGGTTTCTTATTAAACACAGCGTTTTGTTTGTGAGTTTTATTCCTCAGACAGCAAACTGTTAAGAACCAGTCAAAACATTTACTATCTCTGGTTACAATGGAAAATAAACAGGGAATGGCAGCTTGGCTACAGTCTAGAGGAGATGCTTTATTTAATACCACCTATTCTCTCCTCAAATGATCCTTCCTTTCAATGAAGACTGAAGCCTAGGTGGTCTCTTAGGATCGATCATCAGTTACAAGGAATGATCTAGAAGAAAATCTGTAGCAACTGTATAGACCAGCAAATACAGTACTAGATAGTAGATACATTATACTGTATATACCACAAATACAGTACTAGATAGTAGATACATTATACTGTATATACCACAAATACAGTACTAGATAGTAGATACATTATACTGTATATACCAGCAAATACAGTACTAGATAGTAGATACATTATACTGTATATACCACAAATACAGTACTAGATAGTAGATACATTATACTGTATATACCACAAATACAGTACTAGATAGTAGATACATTATACTGTATATACCAGCAAATACAGTACTAGATAGAAGATACATTATACTGTATATACCACAAATACAGTACTAGATACATTATACTGTATATACCACAAATACAGTACTAGATAGTAGATACATTATACTGTATATACCACAAATACAGTACTAGATAGTAGATACATTATACTGTATATACCACAAATACAGTACTAGATAGTAGATACATTATACTGTATATACCACAAATACAGTACTAGATAGTAGATACATTATACTGTATATACCAGCAACATGATGGTACATAACGGCATAGGCAAGATGCAGTAGATGGTATCGAGTACAGTACAATATATACATATGAGATGAGTAATGTAGGGTATGTAAACATTATATTAAGTGGCATTGTTTAAAGTGGCTAGTGATACATTTTTTACATCAATTTCCATCAATTTCCATTATTAAAGAGAGCTGGAGTTGAGTCAGTATGTTGGCAGCAGCCACTCAATGTTAGTGATGGCTGTTTAGCAGTCTGATGGCCTTGAGATAGAAGCTGTTTTTCAGTCTCTCGGTCCCTGCTTTGATGCACCTGTACTGACCTCGCCTTCTGGATGATAGCGGGGTGAACAGGCAGTGGCTCGGGTGATTGTTGTCCTTGATAATCTTTAAGGCCTTCCTGTGACATCGGGTGGTGTAGGTGTCCTGGAGGGCAGGTAGTTTGCCCCCGGTGATACGTTGTGCAGACCTCACTACCCTCTAGAGAGCCTTACGGTTGTGGGCGGAGCAGTTGCCGTACCAGGCGGTGATTCAGCCCGACAGGATGCTCTCGATTGTGCATCTGTAGAAGTTTGTGAGTGCTTTTGGTGACAAGCCAAATTTCTTCAGCCTCCTGAGGTTGAAGAGGCGCTGCTGCGCCTTCTTCACGATGCTGTCTGTGTGGGTGGACCAATTCAGTTTGTCCGTGATGTGTATGCCGAGGAACTTAAAACTTACTACCCTCTCCACTACTGTCCCATCGATGTGGATAGGGGGGTGCTCCCTCTGCTGTTTCCTGAAGTCCACAATCATCTCCTTTGTTTTGTTGACGTTGAGTGTGAGGTTATTTTCCTGACACCACACTCCGAGGGCCCTCACCTCCTCCCTGTAGGCCGTCTCGTCATTGTTGGTAATCAAGCCAACCACTGTAGTGTCGTCCACAGACTTGATGATTGAGTTGGAGGCGTGCATGGCCACGCAGTCGTGGGTGAACAGGGAGTACAGGAGAGGGCTCAGAACGCACCCTTGTGGGGCCCCAGTGTTGAGGATCAGCAGGGTGGAGATGTTGTTACCTACCCTCACCACCTGGGGGCGGCCCATCAGGAAGTCCAGTACCCAGTTGCACAGGGCGGGGTCAAGACCCAGGGTCTCGAGCTTGATGACGAGTTTGGAGGGTACTATGGTGTTGAATGCCGAGCTGTAGTCGATGAAAAGCATTCTCACATAGGTATTCCTCTTGTCCAGATGGGTTAGGGCAGTGTGCAGTGTGGTTGCGATTGCTTCGTCTGTGGACCTATTGGGGCGGTAAGCAAATTGGAGTGGGTTTAGGGTGTCAGGTAGGGTGGAGGTGATATGGTCCTTGACTCGTCTCTCAAAGCACTTCATGATGACAGAAGTCGTTTAGCTCAGTTACCTTAGCTTTCTTGGGAACAGGAACAATGGTGGCCCTCTTGAAGCATGTGGGAACAGCAGACTGGGATAAGGATTGATTGAATATGTCCGTAAACACACCAACCAGCTGGTCTGCGCATGCTCTGAGGACGCGGCTGGGGATGCAGTCTTGAAGCGTGGAATCAGATTAGTCGGACCAGCGTTGAACAGACCTGAGCGCGGGAGCTTCTTGTTTTAGTTTCTGTCTGTAGGCTGGAAGCAACAAAATGGAGTCGTGGTCAGCTTTTCCCGAAAGGAGGGCGGGAGAGGGCCTTAAATGCATGGCAGAAGTTAGAATAACAATGATCCATGGTTTTACCAGCCCTGGTAGACAATCTACATGCTGATAGAATTTAGGGAGTCTACTTTTCAGATTAGCCTTGTTAAAATCCCCAGCTACAATGAATGCAGCCTCAGGATATGTGGTTTCCAGTTTACATAGAGTCAAATAAAGTTCGTTCAGGGCCATCGATGTGTCTGCTTGGGGGGATATACATGCGGCTGTGATTATAATCGAAGATAATTCCCTTGGTAGATAATGCGGTCAACATTTGATTGTGAGGAAAAGTCAGGTGAACAGAAGGACTTGAGTTCCTGTATGTTGTTATGATCACACCACGTCTCGTTAATCATAAGGCATACCCCCGCCCCTCTTCTTACCAGAAAGATGCTTGTTTCTGTCGGCGCGATGCGTGAAGAAACCAGCTGGCTGCACCGACTCTGTTAGCGTCTCTCGAGTGAGCCATGTTTCCGTGAAGCAAAGAACGTTACAGTCTCTGATGTCTCTTTGGAATGCTACCCTTGCTCCGATATGTGTCTCTAATATGGTCATACATTGGGCAGGAGGTTAGGAAATGCAGCTCAGTTTCCACCTCATTTTGTGGGCTGTGAGCACAAAGCCTGTCTTCACTTGAGAGCCAGGTCTGCCTTCGGTGGCCTTTCTCAATAGCAAGGCTATCCTCACTGAGTTTGTACATAGTCAAAGCTTTCCTTAATTTTGGGTCCAGCCTCTTTCTCTACAACTACCTCTCTCGACATCTACCTCTCTCTATATATCTACATCTACCTCTCTCTACATATCTACCTCTCTCTACATATCTACCTCTCTCTATATATCTACATCTACCTCTCTCTACTTCTTTCTATATCTACCTCTCTCTACATCTACCTCTCTCTCTACATATCTACCTCTCTCTCTCTACATCTACCTCTCTCTACATCTACCTCTCTCTATATATCTACATCTACCTCTCTCTCTACATATACCTCTCTCTACATATCTACCTCTCTCTACATATCTACCTCTCTCTATATATCTACATCTACCTCTCTCTACATCTACCTCTCTCTCTACATCTACCTCTCTCTCTACATCTACCTCTCTCTATATATCTACCTCTCTCTACATCTATCTCTCTCTACATCTACCTCTCTCTCGACATCTACCTCTCTCTCTACATATACCTCTTTCTCCATCTACCTCTCTCTCTCTACATCTACCTCTCTCTCTACATCTACCTCTCTCTATATATCTACCTCTTTCTCCATCTACCTCTCTCTCTCTACATCTACCTCTCTCTCTACATCTACCTCTCTCTCTCTACATCTACCTCTCTCTACATCTACCTCTCTCTCTCTACATCCACCTCTCTCTACATCTGCCTCTATGTCTGGAAATTAGATGTTTTACAGTACTAGATAGTAGATACTTTATACTGTATATACCACCAACTACAGTACTAGATAGTAGATACATTATACTGTATATACTATCAAATACAGTACTAGATAGTAGATACATTATACTGTATATACCAGCAAATACAGTACTAGATAGTAGATACATTATACTGTATATACCAGCAATAACAGTACTAGATAGTAGATACATTATACTGTATATACCACAAATACAGTACTAGATAGTAGATACATTATACTGTATATACCACAAATACAGTACTAGATACATTATACTGTATATACCACAAATACAGTACTAGATAGTAGATACATTATACTGTATATACCAGCAAATACAGTACTAGATAGTAGATACATTATACTGTATATACCAGCAATAACAGTACTAGATAGTAGATACATTATACTGTATATACCACAAATACAGTACTAGATAGTAGATACATTATACTGTATATACCACAAATACAGTACTAGATACATTATACTGTATATACCACAAATACAGTACTAGATAGTAGATACATTATACTGTATATACCACAAATACAGTACTAGATAGTAGATACATTATACTGTATATACCACAAATACAGTACTAGATAGTAGATACATTATACTGTATATACCAGCAACATGATGGTACATAACGGCATAGGCAAGATGCAGTAGATGGTATCGAGTACAGTACAATATATACATATGAGATGAGTAATGTAGGGTATGTAAACATTATATTAAGTGGCATTGTTTAAAGTGGCTAGTGATACATTTTTTACATCAATTTCCATCAATTTCCATTATTAAAGAGAGCTGGAGTTGAGTCAGTATGTTGGCAGCAGCCACTCAATGTTAGTGATGGCTGTTTAGCAGTCTGATGGCCTTGAGATAGAAGCTGTTTTTCAGTCTCTCGGTCCCTGTTTTGATGCACCTGTACTGACCTCGCCTTCTGGATGATAGCGGGGTGAACAGGCAGTGGCTCGGGTGATTGTTGTCCTTGATAATCTTTAAGGCCTTCTTGTGACATCGGGTGGTGTAGGTGTCCTGGAGGGCAGGTAGTTTGCCCCCGGTGATACGTTGTGCAGACCTCACTACCCTCTAGAGAGCCTTACGGTTGTGGGCGGAGCAGTTGCCGTACCAGGCGGTGATTCAGCCCGACAGGATGCTCTCGATTGTGCATCTGTAGAAGTTTGTGAGTGCTTTTGGTGACAAGCCAAATTTCTTCAGCCTCCTGAGGTTGAAGAGGCGCTGCTGCGCCTTCTTCACGATGCTGTCTGTGTGGGTGGACCAATTCAGTTTGTCCGTGATGTGTATGCCGAGGAACTTAAAACTTACTACCCTCTCCACTACTGTCCCATCGATGTGGATAGGGGGGTGCTCCCTCTGCTGTTTCCTGAAGTCCACAATCATCTCCTTTGTTTTGTTGACGTTGAGTGTGAGGTTATTTTCCTGACACCACACTCCGAGGGCCCTCACCTCCTCCCTGTAGGCCGTCTCGTCATTGTTGGTAATCAAGCCAACCACTGTAGTGTCGTCCACAAACTTGATGATTGAGTTGGAGGCGTGCATGGCCACGCAGTCGTGGGTGAACAGGGAGTACAGGAGAGGGCTCAGAACGCACCCTTGTGGGGCCCCAGTGTTGAGGATCAGCAGGGTGGAGATGTTGTTACCTACCCTCACCACCTGGGGGCGGCCCATCAGGAAGTCCAGTACCCAGTTGCACAGGGCGGGGTCAAGACCCAGGGTCTCGAGCTTGATGACGAGTTTGGAGGGTACTATGGTGTTGAATGCCGAGCTGTAGTCGATGAAAAGCATTCTCACATAGGTATTCCTCTTGTCCAGATGGGTTAGGGCAGTGTGCAGTGTGGTTGCGATTGCTTCGTCTGTGGACCTATTGGGGTGGTAAGCAAATTGGAGTGGGTTTAGGGTGTCAGGTAGGGTGGAGGTGATATGGTCCTTGACTCGTCTCTCAAAGCACTTCATGATGACAGAAGTCGTTTAGCTCAGTTACCTTAGCTTTCTTGGGAACAGGAACAATGGTGGCCCTCTTGAAGCATGTGGGAACAGCAGACTGGGATAAGGATTGATTGAATATGTCCGTAAACACACCAACCAGCTGGTCTGCGCATGCTCTGAGGACGCGGCTGGGGATGCAGTCTTGAAGCGTGGAATCAGATTAGTCGGACCAGCGTTGAACAGACCTGAGCGCGGGAGCTTCTTGTTTTAGTTTCTGTCTGTAGGCTGGAAGCAACAAAATGGAGTCGTGGTCAGCTTTTCCCGAAAGGAGGGCGGGAGAGGGCCTTAAATGCATGGCAGAAGTTAGAATAACAATGATCCATGGTTTTACTAGCCCTGGTAGACAATCTACATGCTGATAGAATTTAGGGAGTCTACTTTTCAGATTAGCCTTGTTAAAATCCCCAGCTACAATGAATGCAGCCTCAGGATATGTGGTTTCCAGTTTACATAGAGTCAAATAAAGTTCGTTCAGGGCCATCGATGTGTCTGCTTGGGGGGATATACATGCGGCTGTGATTATAATCGAAGATAATTCCCTTGGTAGATAATGCGGTCAACATTTGATTGTGAGGAAAAGTCAGGTGAACAGAAGGACTTGAGTTCCTGTATGTTGTTATGATCACACCACGTCTCGTTAATCATAAGGCATACCCCCCGCCCCTCTTCTTACCAGAAAGATGCTTGTTTCTGTCGGCGCGATGCGTGAAGAAACCAGCTGGCTGCACCGACTCTGTTAGCGTCTCTCGAGTGAGCCATGTTTCCGTGAAGCAAAGAACGTTACAGTCTCTGATGTCTCTTTGGAATGCTACCCTTGCTCCGATATGTGTCTCTAATATGGTCATACATTGGGCAGGAGGTTAGGAAATGCAGCTCAGTTTCCACCTCATTTTGTGGGCTGTGAGCACAAAGCCTGTCTTCACTTGAGAGCCAGGTCTGCCTTCGGTGGCCTTTCTCAATAGCAAGGCTATCCTCACTGAGTTTGTACATAGTCAAAGCTTTCCTTAATTTTGGGTCCAGCCTCTTTCTCTACAACTACCTCTCTCGACATCTACCTCTCTCTATATATCTACATCTACCTCTCTCTACATATCTACCTCTCTCTATATATCAACATCTACCTCTCTCTCTACATCTACCTCTCTCTACATATCTACCTCTCTCTACATATCTACCTCTCTCTATATATCTACCTCTCTCTACTTCTTTCTATATCTACCTCTCTCTACATCTACCTCTCTCTCTCTACATCTACCTCTCTCTACATATCTACCTCTCTCTACATATCTACCTCTCTCTATATATCTACATCTACCTCTCTCTACTTCTTTCTATATCTACCTCTCTCTACATCTACCTCTCTCTCTACATATCTACCTCTCTCTATCATCTACATCTACCTCTCTCTATATATCTACATCTACCTCTCTCTCTACATATACCTCTCTCTACATATCTACCTCTCTCTACATATCTACCTCTCTCTATATATCTACATCTACCTCTCTCTACATCTACCTCTCTCTCTACATCTACCTCTCTCTACATATCTACCTCTCTCTACATATCTACCTCTCTCTCTATATCTACATCTACCTCTCTCTACATCTACGTCTTTCTATATCTACCTCTCTCTACATCTACCTCTCTCTCTACATCTACCTCTCTCTCTACATCTACCTCTCTCTATATATCTACCTCTCTCTACATCTATCTCTCTCTACATCTACCTCTCTCTCGACATCTACCTCTCTCTCTATACATCTACCTCTCTCTCTACATCTACCTCTCTCTATATCTACCTCTCTCTATATCTACCTCTTTCTCCATCTACCTCTCTCTCTCTACATCCACCTCTCTCTACATCTGCTTCTATGTCTGGAATCTACCTCTTTACAGTACTAGATAGTAGATCTACTTTCTACTGTATATACCACCAATCTACCTCTATGTCTGGAAATTAGATGTTTTACTAGATAGTAGATACATTATACTGTATATACTATCAAATACAGTACTAGATAGTAGATACATTATACTGTATATACTATCAAATACAGTACTAGATAGTAGATACATTATACTGTATATACCAGCAAATACAGTACTAGATAGTAGATACATTATACTGTATATACCAGCAAATACAGTACTAGATAGTAGATACATTATACTGTATATACCACAAATACAGTACTAGATAGTAGATACATTATACTGTATATACCACAAATACAGTACTAGATACATTATACTGTATATACCACAAATACAGTACTAGATAGTAGATACATTATACTGTATATACCACAAATACAGTACTAGATAGTAGATACATTATACTGTATATACCACAAATACAGTACTAGATAGTAGATACATTATACTGTATATACCACAAATACAGTACTAGACAGTAGATACATTAGTAGTTCACTTTTATTACATTTGACCTTATTTTCCACTTATCTAAGGTGGTGTCAATGAATCCAGTACAGAGAATCTATAGACAGACACAATTCATCTGTAGGCTCATTAGATTACAGCGTTTCCATTCTGCTTGGTCTTCCCTCTCGCCCATCAAGAGGACTGTTGGTATGGCTGAGGTGTCTGGGCGTGTGGCTTACCGCTGTGTCATAGGATTGGCTGGGATATTTTTCTCTCCTGTCACATGTACATACACACACACACACACACACACACACACACACACACACACACACACACACACACACACACACACACACACACACACACATGCGCACACTTACAAGCTTGCTCGGACACCCACACACACACACATGCGCGCGTGCGCACACACACACTGTTTTAACCTCCACTCCCAATCCCCTCCTCTCACACACACACACACACACACACACACGACACACACACACACACACACACACGACACACACACACACACGACACACACTCTTCACCACAGCCCTCAACCCTCAGACAGGGATAATTCACAGCCTTGTCTCTCCTCTCCTCGTCTCTCCTCTTTGCAAGCACACCACAGAAAGAGGAGAGCAAACGGTGTTAACTTCACTTGGAGAGTAGCGTCCGTTCCTCTCAGAACTGACCCAGGCCGTCTGAAGAGCTGCAGCGTAACAGCCTCCCACATTGGCTTTTGTCTGTGAGAAGGGTATTTACATAACCCGCATAACCAAGCCACATTGTCTAGCAACCAGCCGGCTGTTGAAGAGGGAGAACAGAGAAGGAGTGTGTGTGTGTGTGTGTGTGTGTGGGGGGGTCCTCTAGAACCAGCAACCATGGAGGGTTAGAAGTGACGCAGACCAAGCAGTTAAAATGGTAATGCCCTCTGTGTATCCTGGCTAGTCACAGGCTCTGACATAGCTCTCTGCTAGCCAGATTAGCAGTACAAATCATGGCATCATTATGACGTTTCACCTGTTCATACTGAGGTCTAGTAAGGACACATGTTAAGAAACTGCTGCCAATTTCTGTCAACACGAACTCGGCTCCGACACAGCTCTCTGCCAGTTACCTGCTGCCTCCCTGCCTCCCTCCCTCCCTCACTCTCTCTCTCTCTCTCTCTCTCTCTCTCTCTCTCTCATATGTTACATTGGGCAGGAGGTTAGGAAGTGCAGCTCAGTTTCCACCTCATTGTGTGGGCAGTGAGCACATAGCCTGTCTTCTCTTGGGAGACAGGTCTGCCTTCAGTGCCCTTTCTCAATAGCAAGGCTATGCTCACTGAGTTTGTACATAGTCAAGGCTTTCCTTAATTTTGGGTCCAGCCTCTCTCTATATATCTACATCTACCACTCTCTCTACATCTACCTCTTTCTACATCTACCTCTCTCTCTACATCTACCTTTCTCTCTACATCTACCACGCTATCTACATCTATCTCTCTCTATATATCTACATCTACCTCTCTCTCAATTCAATTCAATTCAATTCAAGGGGCTTTATTGGCATGGGAAACATGTGTTAACATTGCCAAAGCAAGTGAGGTAGATAATATATAAAGTGAAATAAACAATAAAAATTAACAGTAAACATTACACATACAGAAGTTTCAAAACAATAAAGACATTACAAATGTCATATTATATATACAGTGTTTTAACAATGTACAAATGGTAAAGGACACAAGATAAAATAAATAAGCATAAATATGGGTTGTATTTACAATGGTGTGTGTTCTTCACTGGTTGCCCTTTTCTTGTGGGAACAGGTCACAAATCTTGCTGCTGTGATGGCACACTGTGGAATTTCCCCCAGTAGATATGGGAGTTTTTCTAAATTGGATTTGTTTTCGAATTCTTTGTGGATCTGTGTAATCTGAGGGAAATATGTCTCTCTAATATGGTAATACATTGGGCAGGAGGTTAGGAAGTGCAGCTCAGTTTCCACCTCATTTTGTGGGCAGTGTGCACATAGCCTGTCTTCTCTTGAGAGCCATGTCTGCCTACGGCGGCCTTTCTCAATAGCGAGGCTATGCTCACTGAGTCTGTATATAGTCAAAGCTTTCCTTAATTTTGGGTCAGTCACAGTAGTCAGGTATTCTGCCGCTGTGTACTCTCTGTGTAGGGCCGAATAGCATTCTAGTTTGCTCTGTTTTTTTGTTAATTCTTTCCAATGTGTCAAGTAATTATCTTTTTGTTTTCTCATGATTTGGTTCTACATCTACCTCTCTCTACCTCTCTCTCTACATCTACCTTTCTCTCTACATCTACCTCTCTTTACATCTACCTCTCTCTCTACATCTACCTCTCTCTCGACATCTACCTCTTTCTCCATCTACCTCTTTCTATATATCTACATCTACCTCTCTCTATACATCTACCTCTCTCTCTCTACATCTACCTCTCTCTACATCTACATCTCTCTCTACATCTACCTCTCTCTGACTGTGTTAGATACTTCCCCACAGTGATCTGACTGTGTTAGACTGTTTGTCCGTGATGTCTACTCTACTGTTCCCCTCTCTACTCCCCTGTTCCCCTCACTGTTCCCCTGTTCCCCTCACTGTTCCCCTCTACTGCCCTGTTCCCCTCACTGTTCCCCTCTCTACTCCCCTGTTCCCCTCTCTGTTCCCCTCTCTACTCCCTGTTCCCCCTGTTCCCCTCTCTACTCCCCTGTTCCCCTCTCTACTCCCCTGTTCCCCTCTCTACTCCCTGTTCCCCTCTCTACTCCCCTGTTCCTCTACTGTTCCCCTCTCTACTCCCCTGTTCCCCTCACTGTTCCTCTCTCTACTCCCCTGTTCCCCTCACTGTTCCCCTCTCTACTCCCCTGTTCCCCTCTCTACTCCCCTGTTCCCCTCTCTACTCCCCGGTTCCCCTCTCTGTTCCCCTCTCTACTCCCCTGTTCCCTTCACTACTCCCTGTTCCCCTCTCTACTCCCCTGTTCCCCTCACTGTTCCCCTGTTCCCCTCACTGTTCCCCTCTACTCCCCTGTTCCCCTCCCTGTTCCCCTCTCTACTCCCCTGTCCCCCTCACTGTTCCCCTCTCTACTCCCCTGTTCCCCTCCCTGTTCCCCTCTCTACTCCCCTGTTCCCCTCACTGTTCCCCTCTCTGCTCCCCTGTTCCCCTCACTGTTCCCCTCTCTACTCCCCTGTTCCCTTCACTGTTCCCCTCACTGTTCCCCTCTCTACTCCCATGTTCCCCTCTCTACTCCCCTGTTCCCCTCACTGTTCCCCTCTCTACTCCCCTGTTCCCTTCACTGTTCCCCTCACTACTCCCCTGTTCCCCTCTCTACTCCCCTGTTCCCCTCTCTACTCCCCTGTTCCTCTACTGCCTCTCTACTCCCTTGTTCCCCTCTCTACTCCCCTGTTCCCCTCTCTACTCCCCCCGTTCCCCTCTCTACTCCCCTGTTCCTCTACTGTTCCCCTCTCTACTCCCCTGTTCCCCTCACTGTTCCCCTCACTACTCCCTGTTCCCCTCTCTACTCCCTGTTCCTCTACTGTTCCCCTCACTACTCCCCTGTTCCCCTCACTGTTCCCCTCACTACTCCCCTGTTCCCCTCTCTACTCCCCTGTTCCTCTACTGTTCCCCTCTCTACTCCCTTGTTCCCCTCTCTACTCCCCTGTTCCCCTCTCTATACTCCCGGTTCCCTTCTCTACTCCCCTGTTCCTCTACTGTTCCCCTCTCTACTCCCTTGTTCCCCTCTCTACTCCCCTGTTCCCATCTCTACTCCCTTGTTCCCTCTCTACTCCCCTGTTCCCCTCTCTACTCCCCTGTTCCTCTACTGTTCCCCTCTCTACTCCCTTGTTCCCCTCTCACTCCCCTGTTCCCCTCTCTACTCCCTTGTTCCCCTGTTCCCCTCTCTATCCCCTGTTCCTCTACTGTTCCCCTCTCTACCCCTTGTTCCACTCTCTACTACCCTGTTCCCCTCTCTACTCCCGGTTCCCCTCTCTGTTCCCCTCTCTACTCCCCTGTTCCTCTACTGTTCCCCTCTCTACTCCCGGTTCCCCTCTCTGTTCCCCTCTCTACTCCCTTGTTCCCCTCTCTCTACTACCCTGTTCCCCTCTCCCCCCGGTTCCCCTCTCTGTTCCCCTCTCTACTCCCCTGTTCCTCTACTGTTCCCCTCTCTACTCCCCGGTTCCCTCTCTGTTCCCCTCTCTATCCCTTGTTCCCCACTCTACTCCCCTGTTCCCCTCTCTACTCCCTGTTCCCCTCTCTACTCCCCTGTTCCCCTCTCTACTCCCCTGTTCCTCTACTGTTCCCCTCTCTACTCCCCTGTTCCCCTCACTGTTCCCCTCTCTACTCCCCTGTTCCCCTCACGGTTCCCCTCTCTACTCCCCTGTTCCCCTCTCTACTCCCCTGTTCCCCTCTCTACTCCCCGGTTCCCCTCTCTGTTCCCCTCTCTACTCCCCTGTTCACTTCACTATCCCCTGTTCCCCTCTCTACCCCTGTTCCCCTCACTGTTCCCCTGTTCCCCTCACTGTTCCCCTCTACTGCCCTGTTCCCCTCACTGTTCCCCTCTCTACTCCCCTGTTCCCCTCACTGTTCCCCTCTCTACTCCCCTGTTCCCCTCCCTGTTCCCCTCTCTACTCCCCTGTCCCCCTCACTGTTCCCCTCTCTACTCCCCTGTTCCCCTCCCTGTTCCCCTCTCTCTCCCTGTTCCCCTCACTGTTCCCCTCTCTGCTCCCCTGTTCCCCTCACTGTTCCCCTCTCTACTCCCCTGTTCCCTTCACTGTTCCCTCACTGTTCCCCTCTCTACTCCCATGTTCCCCTCTCTACTCCCCTGTTCCCCTCACTGTTCCCCTCACTACTCCCCTGTTCCCCTCACTGTTCCCCTCACTACTCCCCTGTTCCCCTCACTGTTCCCCTCTCTACTCCCCTGTTCCCCACTGTTCCCCTCTCTACTGCCCTGTTCCCCTCACTGTTCCCCTCTCTACTCCCATGTTCCCCTCACTACTCCCCTGTTCCCCTCACTGTTCCCCTCTCTACTCCCCTGTTCCCTTCACTGTTCCCCTCACTACTCCCTGTTCCCCTCTCTACTCCCCTGTTCCCCTCTCTACTCCCCTGTTCCTCTACTGTTCCCCTCTCTACTCCCTTGTTCCCCTCTCTACTCCCTGTTCCCCTCTCTACTCCCCCGTTCCCCTCTCTACTCCCCTGTTCCCCTCACTACTCCCCTGTTCCTCTACTGTTCCCCTCTCTACTCCCCTGTTCCCCTCACTGTTCCCCTCACTACTCCCCTGTTCCCCTCTCTACTCCCCTGTTCCTCTACTGTTCCCCTCACTACTCCCCTGTTCCCCTCACTGTTCCCCTCACTACTCCCCTGTTCCCCTCTCTACTCCCCTGTTCCTCTACTGTTCCCCTCTCTACTCCCTTGTTCCCCTCTCTACTCCCCTG
>NC_056430.1:10100215-10110215 GCF_018296145.1 Oncorhynchus tshawytscha | reverse complement strand
GATGTTTAGGCCAAGGTATGTATAGTTTTTTGTGTGCTCTAGGGCAACAGTGTCTAGATGGAATTTATATTTGTGGTCCTGGTGACTGGACCTTTTTTGGAACACCATTATTTTGGTCTTACTGAGATTTACTGTCAGGGCCCAAGTCTGACAGAATCTGTGCAGAAGATCTAGGTGCTGCTGTAGGCCCTCCTTGGTTGGTGACAGAAGCACCAGATCATCAGCAAACAGTAGACATTTGACTTCGGATTCTAGTAGGGTGAGGCCGGGTGCTGCAGACTTTTCTAGTGCCCGCGCCAATTCGTTGATATATATGTTGAAGAGGGTGGGGCTTAAGCTGCATCCCTGTCTCACCCCACGACCCTGTGTGAAGAAATGTGTTTTTTTTTGCCAATTTTAACCTCACACTTGTTGTTTGTGTACATGGATTTTATAATGTCATATGTTTTACCCCCAACACCACTTTCCATCAATTTGTATAGCAGAACCTCATGCCAAATTGAATCGAAGGCTTTTTTGAAATCAACAAAGCATGAGTGTAACGGCTCTCTTCTATCTCCTCCTCTGACGAAGAGGTAGAACAAGGATCGGACCAAAATGCAGCGTGATGATGATTCATGGTATATTTTAATGAAGGAAAACCTATACATGCAGAAACTACAAAACTAACAAAATGAAATAATGAAAACCGAAACAGCCTATCTGGTGAAATACAAAACACTAAGACAGGAACAATCACCCACGAAAACACTCACAGAATATGGCTGCCTAAATATGGCTCCCAATCAGAGACAACGATAATTACCTGACTCTGATTGAGAACCGCCTCAGGTAGCCACAGACTACGTAGACACCCCACAAAACCCCTAAGACAAAAACACACCACAATAACCCATGTCACACCCTGGCCTGACCAAATAATTAAAGAAAACACAAAATACTAAGACCAAGGCGTGACAGAACCCCCACTAAGGTGCGGACTCCTGGACGCACCTCAAAACCATAGGGAGGGTCCGGGTGGGCGTCTGTCCATGGTGGCGGCTCCGGCTCAGGACGTGGACCCCACTCCATAAATGTCATAGTTCCTCCCCCTTGCGTCCTGGGATAATCCACCCTCGCCGCCGACCATGGCCTAATAGTCCTCACCCAGAACCCCACTGGACTGAGGGGCAGCTCGTGACTGAGGGGCAGCTCGGGACTGAGGGGCAGCTCGGGACTGAGGGGCAGCTCGGGACTGAGGGGTAGCTCGGGACTGAGGGGTAGCTCGGGACTGAGGGGTAGCTCGGGACTGAGGGGCAGCTCAGCACTGAGGGAAAGCCCATCACTGAGGGGAAGCCCAGCACTGAGGGGAAGCCCAGCACTGAGGGGAAGCCCAGCACTGAGGGGAAGCTCAGCACTGAGAGGAAGCTCAGGCAGGTAGTAGGCTTTGGCAGATCCTGGCTGGCTGGCAGATCTGGAAGAGTCTGGTTGACTGGCAGATCTGGAAGAGTCTGGTTGACTGGCAGATCTGGAAGAGTCTGGTTGACTGGCAGATCTGGAAGAGTCTGGTTGACTGGCAGATCTGGAAGAGTCTGGCTGACTGGCGGATCTGTAAGAGTCTGGCTGACTGGTGGATCTAGCTTCTCTGGCTGCTCCATGCAGACTGGCAGCTCTGGCTGCTCCATGCAGACTGACAGCTCTGGCTGCTCCATGCAGACTGGCAGCTCTATGCATACTGACAGATCCATGCAGACTGGCAGCTCTGGCTGCTCTATGCAGACTGGCAGCTCTATGCAGACTGGCAGCTCTGGCTGCTCCATGCAACCTGACAGCTCTGGCTGCTCCATGCAGGCTGGCATCTCTGGCTGCTCCATGCAGACTGGCAGCTCTGGCTGCTCCATGCAGACTGGCAGCTCTGGCTGCTCCATGCAGACTGACATCTCTGGCTGCTCCATGCAGACTGACAGCTCAGGCTGCTCCATGCAGACTGGCAGCTCTGGCTGCTCCATGCAGACTGGCAGCTCAGGCTGCGCTGAACAGGCAGGAGACTCCGGCAGCGCTGGAGAGAAGGAAGGCTCTGGCTGCGCTAAACAGGCGGGAGACTCCGGCAGCACTGGAGAGGCGAGGCGCACTGTAGGCCTGATGCGTGGTGCTGGCACTGGTGGAACTGGATAGAGAACACGCACAGGAAGCCTGGTGCGGGGAGCTGCCACCGGAGGACTGGTGTGTAGAGGTGGCTCTGGATAGACCGGACCGTGCAGGCGCACTGGAGCTCTTGAGCACCAAGCCTGCCCAACCTTACCTGGCTCGATGCCCACTCTAGCCCGGCCAATACGAAGAGCTGGTATGAACCGCACCGGGCTATGCACCCGCACTGGAAACACTGTGCGCTCCATAGCATAACACGGTGCCTGCCCGGTCTCTCTAGCCCCCCGGTAAGCACAGGGAGTTTGCGCAGGTCTCCTACCTGGCATAGCCATACTCCCTGTGAGCCCCCCCCCAAGAAATTTTTGGGGCCGACTCTCAGGCTTCCATCCGCGTCGCCGTGCTGCCTCCTCATACCAGCGCCTCTCCGCTTTCGCCGCCTCCAGTTCTTCCTTGGGGCGGCGATATTCTCCAGGCTGAGCCCAGGGTCCTTTACCGTCCAGTTCCTCCTCCCATGTACATTTCTCCAGGTGGTGCAACCTCTCCCACTGCAGCTGCTGCTGCTCCTGCTGCTGCTGTTGCCTGTTACCACGCCACTTGGTCCGGGTGTGGTGGGTGATTCTGTAACGGCTCTCTTCTATCTCCTCCTCTGACGAAGTGGTAGAACAAGGATCGGACCAAAATGCAGCGTGATGATGATTCATGGTATATTTTAATGAAGGAAAACCTATACATGCAGAAACTACAAAACTAACAAAATGAAATAATGAAAACCGAAACAGCCTATCTGGTGAAATACAAAACACTAAGACAGGAACAATCACCCACGAAAACACTCACAGAATATGGCTGCCTAAATATGGCTCCCAATCAGAGACAACGATAATCACCTGACTCTGATTGAGAACCGCCTCAGGCAGCCATAGACTACGTAGACACCGCACAAAACCCCTAAGACAAAAACACACCACAATACCCCATGTCACACCCTGGCCTGACCAAATAATTAAAGAAAACACAAAATACTAAGACCAAGGCGTGACAATGAGAAGACTTTGCCTTTGTTTTGGTTTGTTTGGTTGTCAATTAGGGTGTGCAGGGTGAATACATGGTCTGTTGTACGGTAATTTGGTAAAAAGCCGATTTGACATTTGTTCAGTACATTGTTTTCATTGAGGAAGTGTACGAGTCTGCTGTTAATGATAATGCAGAGGATTTTCCCAAGGTTACTGTTGACGCATATTCCACGGTAGTTATTGGGGTCAAATTTGTCTCCACTTTTGTGGATTGGGGTGATCAGTCCTTGGTTCCAAATATTGGGGAAGATGCCAGAGCTAAGGATGATGTTAAAGAGTTTTAGTATACCCAATTGGAATTTGTTGTCTGTATATTTGATCATTTCATTAAGGATACCATCAACACCACATGTCTTTTTGGGTTGGAGGGTTTGTTTTGCCCGCTTTGAGGACAATACAGTGCCACTGACACGGCCTGCAACGGAAACATGCGGTCTCTCCTTCACTGCAGCCGAAGTGAGTAAGACATTTAAACGTGTTAACCCTCGCAAGGCTGCAGGCCCAGACGGCATCCCCAGCCGCGCCCTCAGAGCATGCGCAGACCAGCTGGCCGGTGTGTTTACGGACATATTCAATCAATCCCTATACCAGTCTGCTGTTCCCACATGCTTCAAGAGGGCCACCATTGTTCCTGTTCCCAAGAAAGCTAAGGTAACTGAGCTAAATGACTACCGCCCGTAGCACTCACATCCGTCATCATGAAGTGCTTTGAGAGACTAGTCAAGGACCATATCACCTCCACCCTACCTGACACCCTTGACCCACTCCAATTTGCTTACCGCCCAAATAGGTCCACAGACGATGCAATCTCAACCACACTGCACACTGCCCTAACCCATCTGGACAAGAGGAATACCTATGTGAGAATGCTGTTCATCGACTACAGCTCGGCATTCAACACCATAGTACCCTCCAAGCTCGTCATCAAGCTCGAGACCCTGGGTCTCGACCCCGCCCTGTGCAACTGGGTACTGGACTTCCTGACGGGCCGCCCCCAGGTGGTGAGGGTAGGCAACAACATCTCCTCCCCGCTGATCCTCAACACTGGGGCCCCACAAGGGTGCGTTCTGAGCCCTCTCCTGTACTCCCTGTTCACCCACGACTGCGTGGCCATGCACGCCTCCAACTCAATCATCAAGTTTGCGGACGACACAACAGTGGTAGGCTTGATTACCAACAACGACGAGACGGCCTACAGGGAGGAGGTGAGGGCCCTCGGAGTGTGGTGTCAGGAAAATAACCTCACACTCAACGTCAACAAAACTAAGGAGATGATTGTGGACTTCAGGAAACAGCAGAGGGAACACCCCCATCCACATCGATGGAACAGTAGTGGAGAGGGTAGCAAGTTTTAAGTTCCTCGGCATACACATCACAGACAAACTGAATTGGTCCACTCACACAGACAGCATCGTGAGGAAGGCGCAGCAGCGCCTCTTCAACCTCAGGAGGCTGAAGAAATTCGGCTTGTCACCAAAAGCACTCACAAACTTCTACAGATGCACAATCGAGAGCATCCTGGCGGGCTGTATCACCACCTGGTATGGCAACTGCACCGCCCTCAACCGTAAGGCTCTCCAGAGGGTAGTGAGGTCTGCACAACGCATCACCGGGGGCAAACTACCTGCCCTCCAGGACACCTACACCACCCGATGCTACAGGAAGGCCATAAACATCATCAAGGACATCAACCACCCGAGCCACTGCCTGTTCACCCCGCTGTCATCCAGAAGGCGAGGTCAGTACAGGTGCATCAAAGCTGGGACCGAGAGACTGAAAAACAGCTTCTATCTCAAGGCCATCAGACTGTTAAACAGCCACCACTAACATTGAGTGGCTACTGCCAACACACTGTCAATGACACTGACTCTACTCCAGCCACTTTAATCATGGGAATTGATGGGAAATGATGTAAATATATCACTAGCCACTTTAAACAATGCTACCTTATATAATGTTACTTACCCTACATTGTTCTTCTCATATGCATACATTGATACTGTACTCTATATCATCGACTGCATCCTTATGTAATACATGTATCACTAGCCACTTTAACTATGCCACTTGGTTTACATACTTATCTCATATGTATATACTGTACTCGATATCATCTACTGTATCTTGCCTATGCTGCTCTGTACCATCACTCATTCATATATCCTTATGTACATATTCTTTATCCCCTTACACTGTGTATAAGACAGTAGTTTTTTTGGAATTGTTAGTTAGATTACTTGCTCGTTATTACTGCATTGTCGGAACTAGAAGCACAAGCATTTCGCTACACTCGCATTAACATCTGCTAACCATGTGTATGTGACAAATAAAATTTGATTTGATTTGATTTGATTTTGTCCTGTAACTCGTTCAAGGTAATTGGAGAGTCCAGTGGGTTCTGGTAGTCTTTAATAGTTGATTTTAAGATCTGTATTTGATCATGTATATGTTTTTGTGCTTTATTCTTTGTTATAGAGCCAAAAAGATTGGAGAAGAGGTGTACCCATACATCTCCATTTTGGATAGATAATTCTCCGTGTTGTTGTTTGTTTGTTTAGTGTTTTCCAATTTTCCCAGAAGTGGTTAGAGTCTATGGATTCTTCAATTACATTGAGCTGATTTCTGACGTGCTGTTCCTTCTTTTTCCGTAGTGTATTTCTGTATTGTTTTAGTGATTCACCATAGTGAAGGCGTAGACTCAGGTTTTCCGGGTCTCTATGTTTTTGGTTGGACAGGTTTCTCAATTTCTTTCTTACATTTTTGCATTCTTCATCAAACCATTTGTCATTGTTGTTCATTTTCTTCGGTTTTCTATTTGAGATTTTTAGATTTGATAGGGAAGCTGAGAGGTCAAATATACTGTTAAGATTGTCTACTGCCAAGTTTACACCTTCACTATTGCAGTGGAACGTTTTACCCAGGAAATTGTCTAGACCGGATTGAATTTGTTGTTGCCTAATTGTTTTTTGGTAGGTTTCCAAACTGTATTCCTTCCATCTATAGCATTTCTTAATGTTACTCAGTTCCTTTGGCTTTGATGCCTCGTGATTGAGTATTGCTCTGTTCAAGTAGACTGTGATTTTGCTGTGGTCTGATAGGGGTGTCAGTGGGCTGACTGTGAACGCTCTGAGAGACTCTGGGTTGAGGTCAGTGATAAAGTCTCCAGTTGTACTGCCAAGAGATGAGCTATAGGTTCTTACTTCCTATCAATAAGCCGGATAGGATAGGTGTCACAGAGCCCTAGCTTTTCTCTTAGCCACTTACGTCTGCAGGCAGTAGCAGTGCACTTGAGTGTGTGTGTTTGGGAGATTGCTGGTCGGTCGAGTGTGTGTACATACACGTATTTGCACAGTGTTATCCAGTTTATGTAGGGCCAACAGCAGTCGTGCGATTGTCAATAGTAGAAGTCTATATAAAAAAAGCTCATTGACAAACAGTGAACAAACAGCCGGGGTTTGCTCAGGATTTCCTAACAAACACTCGACAAGGACAGAGAGTCAGATGGAGAGAGAAGGAGAGGGAGAGAGAGAGAGATGGAGCCTTTATGGAGAGAAAGAGACAGAGCGGTCCACAGGGTCTGACTCAGGTTGCGTCCTGATTCTCCACCCTTGCCAACTCCCCATCCGTCCACGGCATGGCAACACCCACGCACACACAAATAGAAGAGCTGTACTGAGTACGAGGCTACTGTGTACTACTAGGGATTGTTGGCATGGTGTCAGGTGGCGGTTGTGTGACGGCAACAAATGTTACTGCTCTACTCTGCTCTGATCTATCGGTTGTGCTGAGGACAGAGAGAGAGAGAGAGGATGTGAAAGGAAAGTGGACCCTCGTAACAAGTGTGACAGTTTGGTGGAGTGGAATGAAGTAATACCCCTCTCCCCCCCCATCCTAGGAAGTCAACAGAAGTGGTTTGGTCCAGCCCCTGGTCTCCTGGGATAAACCACTATAATAGGGGGTGTCAGGGTTAGAATGCTAAAGCTCTTGTGCAAACATAGAGTTCTTGAATGAAGGGGCCATTCAAAAAATTATCTCTCTTCAGTCTCCGCTGTCAGATCATGTCTGTCACTTTCCCTCCTTGTTTGAGACAGATGTAGTCCATTGTTGTGTTAAACCTGGATCATTATTTCTTCATGAATAGTCATGGTGGTACATGGTATTATCTGAGGAGGGAAATTATGTGAATCATGGTCTCACAAGTTGAAGAGCAGAGAGGAAAGGAGATTTACAGTGAGGATATGGGTTGAGTGGGGAGACTCAGGAGAGAGAGAGAGAGAGAGAGAGAGAGAGAGAGGGGGAGAGAGAGGGGGGTGATTATCCCACGGTGCAAACAAAAGGAGGAATGAAAAAAAGAGAGAATGCAGGAGAGAGAGTGGAGAGAGTGGAGAGAGTGGAGAGGGGGAAAATGTAGGTGAAGAAAAGATTGTAAATCTCCCTTGTAACCCTGCGGATCCCTGAACAGTTCCTCCTAAATCACAGCCCTTTGACTCACGACACAATCACCTCTGTAGACAACGGAGAAGAGGAGGGGAGAGGAGAAGGAGAATGGATGGATGAAGAGAGAGGGAGGGAGAGAACATTTATTATTCTGCAGACCTTCCCTTCTTCCCAACGTTCCTTTAGTGCTGAACAGGAGGTCAACAATTGACTCGATTACTAGACAAACTTCCCAAGGGCCCTACACACCACTCACAGCAGCCCCCATCCCCTCTTGGGCCCTACACACCACTCACAGCAGACCCCATCCCCTCTTGGGCCCTACACACCACTCACAGCAGCCCCCATCCCCTCTTGGGCCCTACACACCACGCACAGCAGCCCCCATCCCCTCTTGGGCCTTACACACCACTCACAGCAGCCTCTGGCTCTTTGGACCACTGTAGATTTTTCCTTTATTGATGAGCCGGGTCCTTAGGGGTAAATGTTTGACCCTCTTCAGGTGCCCCTGACTGGCAGTCGCTCTCTCTGCTCTGGCCAAAGACTCCACACGGCCTCTCTCTGCTCTGGCCACAGACTCCACACGGCCTCTCTCTGCTCTGGCCACAGACTCCACACGAGAGGAGGAGGTAGAGAGAGAGAGATTAGAGACAGAGGGAGTAGAGAGAGAGAGGGAGTAGAGACCGAGGGAGTAGAGACAGAGGGAGTAGAGACAGAGGGAGTAGAAAGAGAGAAAGAGAGAGGGAGCAGAGAGAGAGAGAGAGGGAGTAGAGACAGATGGAGTAGAGACAGAGGGAGTAGAAAGAGAGAAAGAGAGAGGGAGCAGAGAGAGAGAGAGAGGGAATAGAGACAGAGGGAGTAGAAAGACAAAGGCAAAGTCTTCTCATGCTTTGTTGATTTCAAAAAAGCCTTCGACTCAATTTGGCATGAGGGTCTGCTATACAAACTGATGGAAAGTGGTGTTGGGGGTAAAACATACGACATTATAAAATCCATGTACACAAACAACAAGTGTGCGGTTAAAATTGGCAAAAAACACACACATTTCTTCACACAGGGTCGTGGGGTGAGACAGGGATGCAGCTTAAGCCCCACCCTCTTCAACATACATATCAACGAATTGGCGCAGGCACTAGAAAAGTCTGCAGCACCCGGCCTCACCCTACTAGAATCCAAAGTCAAATGTCTGCTGTTTGCTGATGATCTGGTGCTTCTGTCACCAACCAAGGAGGGCCTACAGCAGCACCTAGATCTTATGCACAGATTCTGTCAGACCTGGGCACCTGACTGTATATCTCAGTAAGACCAAAATAATGGTGTTCCAAAAAAGGTCCAGTCACCAGGACCACAAATTCAAATTCCATCTAGACACTGCCCTAGAGCACACAAAAAACTATACATACCTTGGCCGAAACATCAGCGCCACAGGTAACTTCCACAAAGCTGTGAACGATCTGAGAGACAAGGCAAGAAGGGCATTCTATGCCACCAAAAGGAACATAAATTTCAACATACCGATTAGGATTTGGCAAAAAAATACTTGAATCAGTCATAGAGCCCATTGCCCTTTATGGTTGTGAAGTCTGGGGTCTGCTCACCAACCAAAACTTCACAAAATTGGACAAACACCAAATTGAGACTCTGCACGCAGAATTCTGTAAAAATATCCTCCGTGTACAACGTAGAACACCAAATAATGCATGCAGAGCAGAATTAGGCCGATACCCACTAATTATCAAAATCCAGAGAAGAGATGTTAAATTCTATAACCACCTAAAAGGAAGCGATTCCCAAACCTTCCATAACAAAGCCATCACCTACAGAGAGATGAACCTGGAGAAGAGTCCCCTAAGCAAGCTGGTCCTGGGGCTCTGTTCACAAACACAAACACACCCTACAGAGCCCCAGGACAGCAGCACAATTAGACCCAACCAAATCATGAGAAAACAAAAAGATAATTACTTGACACATTGGAAACAATTAACAAAAAACAGAGCAAACTGGAATGCTATTTGGCCCTAAACAGAGAGTACACAGCGGCAGAATACCTGTCCACTGTGACTGACCCAAACTTAAGGAAAGCTTTGACTATGTACAGACTCAGTGAGCATAGCCTTGCTATTGAGAAAGGCCGCCGTAGGCAGACATGGCTCTCAAGAGAAGACAGGCTATGTGCTCACTGCCCACAAAATGAGGTGGAAACTGAGCTGCACTTCCTAACCTCCTGCCCAATGTATGACCATATTAGAGAGACATATTTCCCTCAGATTACACAGATCCACAAAGAATTCGAAAACAAATCCAATTTTGATAAACTCCCATATCTACTGGGTGAAATTCCACAGTGTGCCATCACAGCAGCA
>NC_056430.1:10070215-10095215 GCF_018296145.1 Oncorhynchus tshawytscha | reverse complement strand
TTGCAGTGGGCAGAAACTGTGGTTGCAGTGGGCTGAAACTGTGGTTGCAGTGGGCTAAGGAACTGTGTTTGCAGTGGGCTGAAACTGTGTTTGCAGTGGGCTGAAACTGGTTGCAGTGGGCTGAAACTGTGGTTGCAGTGGGCAGAAACTGTGGTTGCAGTGGGCTGAAACTGTGGTTGCAGTGGGCTGAAACTGTGGTTGCAGTGGGCTGAAACTGTGGTTGCAGTGGGCTGAAACTGCAGTGGGCTGAAACTGTGGTTGCAGTGGGCTGAAATTGTGGTTGCAGTGGGCTGAAACTGTGGTTGCAGTGGGCTGAAACTGTGGTTGCAGTGGGCTGAAACTGTGGTTGCAGTGGGCTGAAATTGTGGTTGCAGTGGGCTGAAACTGTGGTTGCAGTGGGCTGAAACTGTGGTTGCAGTGGGATGAAACTGTGGTTGCAGTGGGCTGAAACTGTGGTTGCAGTGGGATGAAACTGTGGTTGCAGTGGGCTGAAATTGTGGTTGCAGTGGGCTGAAATTGTGGTTGCAGTGGGCTGAAACTGTGGTTGCAGTGGGCTGAAACTGTGGTTGCAGTGGGCTGAAACTGTGGTTGCAGTGGGCTGAAACTGTGGTTGCAGTGGGCTGAAACTGTGGTTGCAGTGGGATGAAACTGTGGTTGCAGTGGGCTGAAACTGTGGTTGCTGTGGGCTAAGGAACGAAAGCACTGGGCATTGGAGACAGATTTATATTTTTTTTGCCTGTCATCAAGGCAAAGGGTGGCTACTTTGAAGAATCTCAAATATAAAATATATTTTGATTTGTTTAAAACTTTCTTTTGGTTACTACATGATTTAAAAAATATATATTTTATTTCATAGTTTTGATGTCTTCACTACTATTCTACAATGTAAAAAATAGTACAAATAAAGAAAAGCCCTTGAATGAGTAGGTGTGTCCAAACTTTTGACTGGTACTGTATATACATAAAGATGATGCTGAAACAATGTTGCAAATGTCGGAGTTGTATAAACCTTGCTGCCTGTCTCTTTGCAACATTGTTTCAATAATGAAATGTGATCTCCAGTGTCTGTCGAACACTATTATTGCACCATTGAGTCCATTTCAGCTTTTCATTTGTAATTTATTTGTAAACATTTCTAATAACATAATTCCACTCTGACATTATGGGGTATTGTGTGTAGATCAGTGACACAAAATCTATTTCAAATTCAGGCTGTAGCACAATGTCACGCCCTGGTCTTAGTATTTTGTGTTTTCTTTATTAATTTGGTCAGGCCAGGGTGTGACATGGGTTTTGTATGTGGTGTGTTTTGTCTTGGGGTTTTTGTTAGGTATCGGGTTTGTATTATAGTAGGGGTATCTAGCATAGTCTATGGCTGTCTGGAATGGTTCTCAATCAGAGGCAGGTGTTTATCGTTGTCTCTGATTGGGAACCATATTTAGGCAGCCATATTCTTTGAGTGTTTGGTGGGTGATTGTTCCTGTCTTTGTGTTTGTTGTCACCAGATAGGCTGTTTAGGTTTTCGCACATTTATTGTTTTTTGTTAGTTTCTTCATGTATAGTTTCTTCATTAAATATCATGAATCATCATCACGCTGCATTTTGGTCCGATCCTTGCTACACCTCTTCGTCAGAGGAGGAGATAGAAGAAAACCGTTACACACAACAACATGTTGACAAAGGCAAGGGGGGTGAATGCTTTCTGAAGGCACTGTAGATAATATTTTACAGTGGAGATCACATTTATGAATTACCTGACTGGTCTGATTGGACAGTGGATGAATTACCGGGCTGGTCTGATTGGACAGTGGATGAATTACCGGGCTGGTCTGATTGGACAGTGGATGAATTACCTGACTGGTCTGATTGGACAGTGGATGAATTACCTGACTGGTCTGATTGGACAGTGGATGAATTACCTGGCTGGTCTGATTGGACAGTGGATGAATTACCTGGCTGGTCTGATTGGACAGCGGATGAATTACCTGACTGGTCTGATTGGACAGTGGATGAATTACCTGGCTGGTCTGATTGGACAGTGGATGAATTACCTGGCTGGTCTGATTGGACAGTGGATGAATTACCTGACTGGTCTGATTGGACAGTGGATGAATTACCTGACTGGTCTGATTGGACAGTGGATGAATTACCTGGCTGGTCTGATTGGACAGTGGATGAATTACCTGGCTGGTCTGATTGGACAGTGGATGAATTACCTGACTGGTCTGATTGGACAGTGGATGAATTACCTGGCTGGTCTGATTGGACAGTGGATGAATTACCTGGCTGGTCTGATTGGACAGTGGATGAATTACCTGACTGGTCTGATTGGACAGTGGATGAATTACCTGGCTGGTCTGATTGGACAGTGGATGAATTACCTGGCTGGTCTGATTGGACAGTGGATGAATTACCTGGCTGATCTGATTGGACAATAAATAGGCATTTCGCCGTCATAGCCGGTGGTAGTCGTTAAATAAACAACGTCTCGAACGCAGGTTTAACCAATCAGCATCCAGGATTATACTTACCTGTTGTATAATCCTTCATCAGACAGGTTATGTGGTTGAAATATCTTCCATCTGGAGACACAGTATTTCAGTGTTTAGTAGTCTAATGTTTGATTCGATTCGTATTCATTGTGTTCACACTCTCACAGCTGTCGGCTAAATGTGGAATGTAGTGACAGTGGAGTTACTGTAGTTATAGTGGAATTACTGTAGTTACTGTGGAGTTACTGTAGTTACAGTGGAGTTACTGTAGTGACAGTGGAGTTACTGTAGTTACTTTAGTTACAGTGGAGTTACTGTAGTTACTGTAGTTACTGTGGAGTTACTGTAGTTACTTTAGTTACAGTGGAGTTACTGTAGTTACTGTGGAGTTACTGTAGTTACTGTGGAGTTACTGTAGTTACTGTAGTTACTGTGGAGTTACTGTAGTTACTGTGGAGTTACTGTAGTTACTTTAGTTACAGTGGAGTTACTGTAGTTACTGTGGAGTTACTGTAGTTACTTTAGTTACTGTGGAGTTACTGTAGTTACTTTAGTTACAGTGGAGTTACTGTAGTTACTGTGGAGTTACTGTAGTTACAGTGGAGTTACTGTAGTTACTGTAGTTACAGTGGAGTTACTGTAGTTACTGTGAAGTTACTGTAGTTACAGTGGAGTTACAGTGGAGTTACAGTGGAGTTACTGTAGTTACAGTGGAGTTACTGTAGTTACAGTGGAGATACTGTAGTTACAGTGGAGTTACTGTAGTTACAGTGACGTTACTGTTGTTACTGTAGTTACAGTGGAGTTACTGTAGTTACTTTAGTTACAGTGGAATTACTGTAGTTACAGTGGAGTTACTGTAGTTACTGTAGTTACAGTGGAGTTACTGTAGTTACTGGAGTTACAGTGGAATTACTGTAGTTACAGTGGAATTACTGTAGTTACAGTGGAGTTACTGTAATTACTGTAGTTACAGTGGAGTTACTGCAGTTACAGTGGAGTTACTGTAGTTACTGTGGCGTTTATGTAGTTACTGTGGAATTACTGTAGTTACAGTGGAGTTACTGTAGTTACAGTGGGGTTACTGTAGTTACAGTGGAGTTACTGTAGTTACAGTGGAGTTACTGTAGTTACAGTGACGTTACTGTAGTTACAGTGGAGTTACTGTAGTTACAGTGGAGTTACTGTAGTTACAGTGAGGATACTCTAGTTACAGTGGAGTTACTGTAGTTACAATGGAGTTACTGTAGTTACTGTAGTTACAGTGACGATACTGTAGTTACAGTGGAGTTACTGTAGTTACAGTGGAGTTACTGTAGTTACAGTGATGATACTGTAGTTACAGTGGAGTTACTGTAGTTAATGTAGTTACTGTAGTTACAGTGACGATACTGTAGTTACAGTGGAGTTACTGTAGTAACTGTGGAGTTACTGTAGTTACAGTGGAGTTACTGTAGTTACTGTGGAGTTACTGGAGTTACTGTAGTTACTGTAGTTAGTGACGATACTGTAGTTACAGTGGAGTTACTGTAGTTACAGTGACGATACTGTAGTTACAGTGGAGTTACTGTAGTTACAGTGGAGTTACTGTAGTTACAGTGACGATACTGTAGTTACAGTGGAGTTACTGTAGTTTCAGTGGAGTTACTGTAGTTACTGTAGTTAGTGACGATACTGTAGTTACAGTGGAGTTACTGTAGTTACAATGGAGTTACTGTAGTTACTGTAGTTAGTGACGATACTGTAGTTACAGTGGAGTTACTGTAGTTACAGTGACGATACTGTAGTTACAGTGGAGTTACTGTAGTTACAGTGACAATACTGTAGTTACAGTGGAGTTACTGTAGTTACAGTGGAGTTACTGTAGTTACTGTAGTTACAGTGGAGTTACTGTAGTTACTGTAGTTACAGTGGAGTTACTGTAGTTACTGTAGTTACTGTAGTTACAGTGGAGTTACTGTAGTTACAGTGGAGTTACTGTAGTTACTGTAGTTACAGTGGAGTTACTGTAGTTACTGTAGTTACAGTGGAGTTACTGTAGTTACTGTAGTTACAGTGGAGTTACTGTAGTTACAGTGGAGTTACTGTAGTTACTGTAGTTACAGTGTAGAGTTACTGTAGTTACTGTAGTTACTGTAGTTACAGTGGAGTTACTGGAGTTACTGTAGTTACTGTAGTTACAGTGGAGTTACTGTAGTTACTGTAGTTACAGTGGAGTTACTGTAGTTACTGTAGTTACAGTGGAGTTACTGTAGTTACTGTAGTTACAGTGGAGTTACTGTAGTTACAGTGACAATACTGTAGTTACAGTGGAGTTACTGTAGTTACAGTGGAGTTACTGTAGTTACTGTAGTTACAGTGGAGTTACTGTAGTTACTGTAGTTACAGTGGAGTTACTGTAGTTACTGTAGTTACAGTGGAGTTACTGTAGTTACTGTAGTTACAGTGGAGTTACTGTAGTTACTGTAGTTACAGTGGAGTTACTGTAGTTACTGTAGTTACTGTAGTTACAGTGGAGTTACTGTAGTTACAGTGGAGTTACTGTAGTTACTGTAGTTACAGTGGAGTTACTGGAGTTACTGTAGTTACAGTGGAGTTACTGGTTAGTTACTGTAGTTACTGTAGTTACTGTGGAGTTACTGTAGTTACTGGAGTTACTGTTTACTGTAGTTACTGTAGTTACAGTGGAGTTACTGTAGTTACTGTAGTTACTGTAGTTACAGTGGAGTTACTGTTTACTGTAGTTACTGTAGTTACAGTGGAGTTACTGTAGTTACTGTAGTTACAGTGGAGTTACTGTAGTTACTGTAGTTACAGTGGAGTTACTGTAGTCACATGTGGAATGTTGTTCAGTGTTTTCCTTGTGTTCATTTAGCAGCGGCTCAGCCGTGAAGTGGTAGGCCACACAAGCTCACAGAACGGGACCACCGAGTGTTGAAGCGAATAAAATTAATCTGGCCTCGGTTGCAACAATCCAAACTGCCTCTGGAAGCAACATCAGCACAAGAACTGTTCATCAGGAGCTTCAAGATGTCACAAGCCTAAGATCACCATGCCCAATGCCAAGCTGGGCTGGAGTGGTGTAAAGCTCACCGCCATTGGACTCTGGAGCAGTGGAAACACGTTCTCTGGAGTGATGAATCACGCTTCATCATCTGGCAGTCCGACGGACTAATCTGGGTTTGGCAGATGCTACCTGAAGAACGCTACCTGCCCCAATGCATAGTACCAACTGTAAAGTTTGGTAGAGGAGGAATAATGTTCTGGGGCTGTTTTTCATGGTTCGGGCCCCTTAGTTCCAGTGAAGAGAAATCTTAACGCTACAGCACACAATGACATTCTAAATAAGTTTGTGCTTCCCAACTTTGTGGCAACAGTTAGTGGAAGGCCCTTTCCTGTTTCAACATGGTGGAGGCTGTTATAACAGCAAAGGCGGGACCAACTCAACTCAAATCAAATCTCCATATGAATGCCCATGATTTAGGAATGAGATGTTTGACAAACATACATCCACATACATTTGGTCATGTAGTGTATAAAGTATGTAGAAAATATCATGGAATGGACCTATATATTTTTTTAATGAGATCATCTTTAAAAACTAGCAATCGACAAAATAAAAACAAGATAGTCAAGGAGAATCTTAAATTCCCAAAAGTGTCACGGTATTTTGTTATAATGTTTGAGATGCTCAGACAGTGTAAGAACATAATAAATTGCAACATCACGTGTTCAGATCCCATCAACACAGGGCTAGACAAGATCTTCTGAGTGTTCAGATCCCATCAACACAGGGCTAGACAAGATCTTCTGAGTGTTCAGATCCCATCAACACAGGGCTAGACAAGATCTTCTGAGTGTTCAGATCCCATCAACACAGGGCTAGACAAGATCTTCTGAGTGTTCAGATCCCATCAACACAGGGCTAGACAAGATCTTCTGAGTGTTCAGATCCCATCAACACAGGGCTAGACAAGATCTTCTGAGTGTTCAGATCCCATCAACACAGGGCTAGACAAGATCTTCTGAGTGTTCAGATCCCATCAACACAGGGCTAGACAAGATCTTCGGATTGTTTAGATTAGAGGTCGACCGATTATTATTATTTTTTTTACGCCAATACTGATTATTGGAGGACCCCCCAAAAAAGCAGATACCGATTAATCGGCCTATTTAAAAAAATTTTTTTTTTTAAAGATTTGTAATAATGACAATTACAACAATACTGAATGAACACTTATTTTATCTTAATATAATACATCAATAAAAATCAATTTAGCCTCAAATAAGAAATACATGTTCAATGTTCTAGTCCCCCTCTATCCCCCTCTCTAGTCCCCCCTCTAGTCCCCCTCTAGTCCCCCTCTCTAGTCCCCCTCTATCCCACTCTGCCCCCTCTGTCCCACTCTGTCCCCCTCTGTCCCACTCTGTTCCACTCTGCCCCCTCTGTCCCACTCTCTCCCCCTCTGTCCCACTCTACCCACTCTGTCCCCCTCTGTCCCACTCTGTCCCCCTCTGTCCCGCTCTGTCCCACTCTGTCCCCCTCTGTCCCACTCTGCCCCCTCTGTCCCACTCTGTCTCACTCTGCCCACTCTGTCCCACTCTGCCTACTCTGTCCCCCTCTGTCCCCTCTGTCCCACTCTGTCCCCCTCTGTCCCACTCTGTCCCCCTCTGTCCCCCTCTGACCCACTCTGCCCCCTCTGTCCCACACTGTCCCCCTGTCCCACTCTGTCTCCCTCTGTCCCACTCTGCCCCCTCTGTCCCACTCTGCCCCCTCTGTCCCCCTCTGTCCCACTCTGCCCACTCTGTCCCCCTCTGTCCCACTCTGCCCCCTCTGTCCCACACTGTCCCCGCTGTCCCCCTCTCTGTCCCACTCTGTCCCACTCTGCCCCCTCTGTCCCACTCTGCCCCCTCTGTCCCACTCTGCCCCCTCTGTCCCACTCTGCCCCCTCTGTCCCACTCTGCCCCCTCTGTCCCACTCTGCCCCCTCTGTCCCACTCTGCCCACTCTGCCCCCTCTGTCCCCCTCTGTCCCACTCTGCCCACTCTGTCCCCCTCTGTCCCACACTGTCCCCACTGTCCCACTCTGTCCCCCTCTGTCCCACTCTGTTCCACTCTGCCCCCTCTGTCCCACTCTGCCCCCTCTGTCCCACTCTGTCCCCTCTGTCCCCCTCTGTCCCCCTGTCCCACTCTGCCCACTCTGTCCCACTCTGCCCACTCTGTCCCCCTCTGTCCCACTCTGACCCCCTTTGTCCCACTCTGTCCCACTATGTCCCCCTCTGTCCCACTATGTCCCACTCTGCCCACTCTGTCCCCCTTTGTCCCACTCTGTCCCCCTGTCCCCCTGTCCCACTCTGTCCCACTCTGCCCCCTCTGTCCCACTCTGTTCCCCTCTGTCCCACTCTGCCCCCTCTGTCCCACTCTGTCCCCCTGTCCCACTCTGTCCCCCTCTGTCCCACTCTGTCCCACTCTGCCCCCTCTGTCCCACTCTGTCCCACTCTGCCCCCTCTGTCCCACTCTGTCCCCATGTGAAAGGAGACATTCTGTGTTCTAGAAGCTCGGCAATAAGAACAATGGTTCTGTGTAGAGTGTGTGGCTGGGCTCAGTGACTGAGAGGAGATCTGTTACACTGTGTCACGTCACTGGCCACAGGTGTCCCTCTGAGGAGAGAGGGTCAGGGAGGGTAGACACTCAGATGATACCCAAACCCACACCTAGCCCCTAAGCTAAGACACTTCCTCCAAACCCACACCTAGCTCCTTAGCTAAGACACTTCCTCCAAACCCACACCTAGCCCCTAAGCTAAGACACTTCCTCCAAACCCACACCTAGCTCCTTAGCTAAGACACTTCCTCCAAACCCACACCTAGCTCCTAAGCTAAGACACTTCCTCCAAACCCACACCTAGCCCCTAAGCTAGGACACTTCCTCAAACCCACACCTAGCCCCTAAGCTAAGACACTTCCTCCAAACCCACACCTAGCTCCTAAGCTAAGACACTTCCTCCAAACCCACACCTAGCCCCTAAGCTAATACACTTACTCCAAACCCACACCTAGCCCCTAAGCTAAGACACTTCCTCCAAACCCACACCTAGCCCCTAAGCTAAGACACTTCCTCCAAACCCACACCTAGCCCCTAAGCTAAGAAAATTCCTCCAAACCCACACCTAGCCTCTAAGCTAGGACACTTCCTCCAAACCCACACCTAGCCCCTAAGCTAAGACACTTCCTCCAAACCCACACCTAGCTCCTTAGCTAAGACACTTCCTCCAAACCCACACCTAGCTCCTAAGCTAAGACACTTCCTCCAAACCCACACCTAGCCCCTAAGCTAAGACACTTCCTCCAAACCCACACCTAGCCCCTAAGCTAAGACACTTCCTCCAAACCCACACCTAGCCCCTAAGCTAAGACACTTCCTCCAAACCCACACCTAGCCCCTAAGCTAAGACACTTCCTCCAAACCCACACCTAGCCCCTAAGCTAAGACACTTCCTCCAAACCCACACCTAGCCCCTAAGCTAAGACACTTCCTCCAAACCCACACCTAGCCCCTAAGCTAAGACACTTCCTCCAAACCCACACCTAGCCCCTAAGCTAAGACACTTCCTCCAAACCCACACCTAGCCCCTAGCTAAGACACTTCCTCCAAACCCACACCTAGCCCCTAAGCTAAGACACTTCCTCCAAACCCACACCTAGCCCCTAAGCTAAGACACTTCCTCCAAACCCACACCTAGCCCCTAAGCTAAGACACTTCTTGTGAATCTAAAACCCATTAGATTGTTGTCTCTGTAGTTTGAGTCAGAAATATGGAATAACACTAGGACATTCTGACATTACCATGACTCATCATCTGTCAAAAACCCCTTGAAAAAGGCCCCAGGCAATGCAGTCTGCAGTATTCCGTCAGGCTGTGTGGCCTGTGTGATGAAGAGTTGAGGCCTATACAATGCGGTGGTGTGTGTGGGGTCCTAATGATGCGACGTAATGATCCTTGTTCTATTCCCCTGCCCCCCATTCCCTCGAAAACTGACACTTCTCATCCTGCTGCCTAGGCATACCCTAATAGTACACACCCACCCACACACACACACACAACACACACACACACACACACACACACACACACACACACACACACACACACACACACACACACACACACACACACACACACACACACACACACACACACACACACACACACACACACACCAGCCCAGAGGCCAAGCCAAGACTTTTGCAACAGAGCTGCCAAGCCCCAAACATCAGCTCAGTGAGCATCTAGCCAATTACAAACTAATACATCTCTCTCTCTCTCTCTCTCTCTCTCTCTCTCTGTAACCCGCTCTACCTCTCTCTCTCTCTCTCTGTAACCCGCTCTACCTCTCTCTCTCTCTCTGTAACCCGCTCTACCTCTCTCTCTCTCTCTCTCTCTCTCTCTGTAACCCACTCTACCTCTCTCTCTCTCTCTCTCTGTAACCCGCTCTACCTCTCTCTCTCTGTAACCCGCTCTACCTCTCTCTCTCCTCTCTCTGTAACCCACTCTACCTCTCTCTCTCTCTCTCTCTCTCTCTCTGTAACCCACTCTACCTCTCTCTCTCTCTCTCTCTCTCTGTAACCCGCTCTACCTCTCTCTCTCTCTCTCTGTAACCCGCTCTACCTCTCTCTCTCTCTCTGTAACCCGCTCTACCTCTCTCTCTCTCTCTCTCTGTAACCCGCTCTACCTCTCTCTCTCTCTCTCTGTAACCCACTCTACCTCTCTCAATTCAATTCAATTCAAGGGCTTTATTGGCATGGGAAACATGTGTTAACATTGCCAAAGCAAGTGAGGTAGATAATATATAAAGTGAATATATAAAGTGAAATAAACAATAAAAATTAACAGTAAACATTACACATACAGAAGATTCAAAACAATAAAGACATTACAAATGTCATATGTCATATATATATATATATATATATATACAGTGTTTTAACAATGTACAAATGGTAAAGGACACAAGATAAAATAAATAAGCATAGATATGGGTTTTATTTACAATGGTGTGTGTTCTTCGCTGGTTGCCCTTTTCTCGTGGCAACAGGTCACAAATCTTG
The DNA here is from genome assembly GCF_018296145.1 of Oncorhynchus tshawytscha. Taxonomy (NCBI): domain Eukaryota; kingdom Metazoa; phylum Chordata; class Actinopteri; order Salmoniformes; family Salmonidae; genus Oncorhynchus; species Oncorhynchus tshawytscha. Next base: position 10,084,616 of record NC_056430.1, on the reverse strand, counting down.
CTGCTGTGATGGCACACTGTGGAATTTCACCCAGTAGATATGGGAGTTTTTCAAAATTGGGTTTGTTTTCAAATTCTTTGTGGATCTGTGTAATCTGAGGGAAATATGTCTCTCTAATATGGTCATCAAATCAAATCAAATGTATTTATATAGCCCTTCGTACATCAGCTGATATCTCAAAGTGCTGTACAGAAACCCAGCCTAAAACCCCAAACAGCAAGCAATGCAGGTGTAGAAGCACGGTGGCTAGGAAAAACTCCCTAGAAAGGCCAAAACCTAGGAAGAAACCTAGAGAGGAACCAGGCTATGTGGGGTGGCCAGTCCTCTTCTGGCTGTGCCGGGTGGAGATTATAACAGAACATGGCCAAGATGTTCAAATGTTCATAAATGACCAGCATGGTCGAATAATAATAAGGCAGAACAGTTGAAACTGGAGCAGCAGCACAGTCAGGTGGAAGTTGAAACTGGAGCAGCAGCATGGCCAGGTGGACTGGGGACAGCAAGGAGTCATCATGTCAGGTAGTCCTGGGGCATGGTCCTAGGGCTCAGGTCCTCCGAGAGAGAGAAAGAAAGAGAGAAGGAGAGAATTAGAGAACGCACACTTAGATTCACACAGGACACCGAATAGGACAGGAGAAGTACTCCAGATATAACAAACTGACCCCAGCCCCCGACACATAAACTACTGCAGCATAAATACTGGAGGCTGAGACAGGAGGGGTCAGGAGACACTGTGGCCCCATCCGAGGACACCCCGGACAGGGCCAAACAGGAAGGATATAACCCCACCCACTTTGCCAAAGCACAGCCCCCACACCACTAGAGGGATATCTTCAACCACCAACTTACCATCCTGAGACAAGGCTGAGTATAGCCCACAAAGATCTCCGCCACGGCACAACCCAAGGGGGGCGCCAACCCAGACAGGATGACCACAACAGTGAATCAACCCACTCAGGTGACGCACCCCCTCCAGGGACGGCATGAGAGAGCCCCAGTAAGCCAGTGACCCAGCCCCTGTAATAGGGTTAGAGGCAGAGAATCCCAGTGGAAAGAGGGGAACCGGCCAGGCAGAGACAGCAAGGGCGGTTCGTTGCTCCAGAGCCTTTCCGTTCACCTTCCCACTCCTGGGCCAGACTACACTCAATCATATGACCCACTGAAGAGATGAGTCTTCAGTAAAGACTTAAAGGTTGAGACCGAGTTTGCGTCTCTGACATGGGTAGGCAGACCGTTCCATAAAAATGGAGCTCTATAGGAGAAAGCCCTGCCTCCAGCTGTTTGCTTAGAAATTCTATGGACAATTAGGAGGCCTGCGTCTTGTGACCGTAGCGTACGTGTAGGTATGTACGGCAGGACCAAATCAGAGAGATAGGTAGGAGCAAGCCCATGTAATGCTTTGTAGGTTAGCAGTAAAACCTTGAAATCAGCCCTTGCTTTGACAGGAAGCCAGTGTAGAGAGGCTAGCACTGGAGTAATATGATCAAATTTTTTTGGTTCTAGTCAGGATTCTAGCAGCCGTATTTAGCACTAACTGAAGTTTATTTAGTGCTTTATCCGGGTAGCCGGAAAATAGAGCATTGCAGTAGTCTAACCTAGAAGTGACAAAAGCATGGATTAATTTTTCTGCATCATTTTTGGACAGAAAGTTTCTGATTTTTGCAATGTTACGTAGATGGAAAAAAGATGTCCTTGAAATGGTCTTGATATGTTCTTCAAAAGAGAGATCAGGGTCCAGAGTAACGCCGAGGTCCTTCACAGTTTTATTTGAGACAACTGTACAACCATTAAGATTAATTGTCAGATTCAACAGAAGATCTCTTTGTTTCTTGGGACCTAGAACAAGCATCTCTGTTTTGTCCGAGTTTAATAGTAGAAAGTTTGCAGCCATCCACTTCCTTATGTCTGAAACACATGCTTCTAGCGAGGGCAATTTTGGGGCTTCACCATGTTTCATTGAAATGTACAGCTGTGTGTCATCCGCATAGCAGTGAAAGTTTACATTATGTTTTCGAATAACATCCCCAAGAGGTAAAATATATAGTGAGAACAATAGTGGTCCTAAAACAGAACCTTGAGGAACACCGAAATTTACAGTTGATTGGTCATACATTGGGCAGGAGGTTAGGAAGTGCAGCTCAGTTTCCACCTCATTTTGTGGGCAGTGAGCACATAGCCTGTCTTCTCTTGAGAGCCATGTCTGCCTATGGCGGCCTTTCTCAATAGCAAGGCTATGCTCACTGAGTCTGTACATAGTCAAAGCTTTCCTTAATTTTGGGTCAGTCACAGTGGTCAGGTATTCTGTCACTGTGTACTCTCTGTGTAGGGCCAAATAGCATTCTAGTTTGCTCTGTTTTTTTGTTAATTCTTTCCAATGTGTCAAGTAATTATCTTTTTGTTTTCTCATGATTTGGTTGGGTCTAATTGTGCTGCTGTCCTGGGGCTCTGTAGGGTGTGTTTGTGTTTGTGAACAGAGCCCCAGGACCAGCTTGCTTAGGGGACTCTTCTCCAGGTTCATCTCTCTGTAGGTGATGGCTTTGTTGTGGAAGGTTTGGGAATCGCTTCCTTTTAGGTGGTTATAGAATTTAACGGCTCTTTTCTGGATTTTGATAATTAGTGGGTATCGGCCTAATTCTGCTCTGCATGCATTATTTGGTGTTCTACGTTGTACACGGAGGATATTTTTGCAGAATTCTGCGTGCAGAGTCTCAATTTGGTGTTTGTCCCATTTTGTGAAGTCTTGGTTGGTGAGCGGACCCCAGACCTCACAACCATAAAGGGCAATGGGCTCTATGACTGATTCAAGTATTTTTAGCCAAATCCTAATTGGTATGTTGAAATTTATGTTCCTTTTGATGGCATAGAATGCCCTTCTTGCCTTGTCTCTCAGATCGTTCACAGCTTTGTGGAAGTTACCTGTGGCGCTGATGTTTAGGCCGAGGTATGTATAGTTTTTGTGTGCTCTAGGGCAACAGTGTCTAGATGGAATTTGTATTTGTGGTCCTGGTGACTGGACCTTTTTTGGAACACCATTATTTTGGTCTTACTGAGATTTACTGTCAGGGCCCAGGTCTGACAGAATCTGTGCATAAGATCTAGGTGCTGCTGTAGGCCCTCCTTGGTTGGTGACAGAAGCACCAGATCATCAGCAAACAGCAGACATTTGACTTCGGATTCTAGTAGGGTGAGGCCGGGTGCTGCAGACTTTTCTAGGGTGGGGCTTAAGCTGCATCCCTGTCTAACCCCACGACCCTGTGTGAAGAAATTTGTGTGTTTTTTGCCAATTTTAACCGCACACTTGTTGTTTGTGTACATGGATTTTATAATGTCGTAGGTTTTACCCCCAACACCACTTTCCATCAGTTTGTATAGCAGACCCTCATGCCAAATTGAGTCGAAGGCTTTTTTGAAATCAACAAAGCATGAGAAGACTTTGCCTTTGTTTTGGTTTGTTTGGTTGTCAATTAGGGTGTGCAGGGTGAATACATGGTCTGTTTTACGGTAATTTGGTAAAAAGCCAATTTGAGGAAGTGTACGAGTCTGCTGTTAATGATAATGCAGAGGATTTTCCCAAGGTTACTGTTGACGCATATTCCACGGTAGTTATTTGGGTCAAATTTGTCTCCACTTTTGTGGATTGGGGTGATCAGTCCTTGGTTCCAAATATTGGGGAAGATGCCAGAGCTAAGGATGATGTTAAAGAGTTTTAGTATACCCAATTGGAATTTGTTGTCTGTATATTTGATTATTTCATTGAGGATACCATCAACACCACAGGCCTTTTTGGGTTGGAGGGTTTTTATTTTGTCCTGTAACTCATTCAATGTAATTGGAGAATCCAGTGGGTTCTGGTAGTCTTTAATAGTTGATTCTAAGATCTGTATTTGATCATGTATATGTTTTTGCTCTTTATTCTTTTTTTTAGAGCCAAAAAGATTGAAGAAGTGGTTTACCCTCTCTCTCTCTGTAACCCGCTCTACCTCTCTCTCTCTCTCTCTGTAACCCGCTCTACCTCTCTCTCTCTCTCTCTCTCTCTCTGTAACCCGCTCTACCTCTCTCTCTCTATCTCTCTCTGTAACCCGCTCTACCTCTCTCTCTCTCTCTCTCTCTGTAACCCGCTCTACCTCTCTCTCTCTCTCTCTCTCTCTGTAACCCGCTCTACCTCTCTCTCTCTCTCTCTCTGTAACCCACTCTACCTCTCTCTCTCTCTCTCTGTAACCCGCTCTACCTCTCTCTCTCTCCCTCTCTCTCTCTCTCTGTAACCCACTCTACCTCTCTCTCTCTCTCTCTCTCTACCCTCTCTCTCTCTCTCTCTCTCTACTCTCTCTCTCTCTCTCTGTAACCTGCTCTACCTCTCTCTCTCTCTCTGTATCCCGCTCTACCTCTCTCTGTAACCCACCTCTACCTCTCTCTCTCTCTCTCTCTCTCTCTCTCTCTGTAACCCGCTCTACCTCTCTCTCTCTCTCTCTCTCTCTCTCTCTGTAACCCGCTCTACCTCTCTCTCTCTCTCTCTGTAACCCGCTCTGTACCTGCTCTACCTCTCTCTCTCTCTCTCTCTCTCTGTAACCCGCTCTACCTCTCTCTCTCTCTGTAACCCTCTACTCTCTCTCTCTCTGTAACCCTCTCTACCTCTCTCTCTCTCTCTCTCTCTAACCCGCTCTCTCCTCTCTCTCTCTCTCTCTCTCTCTCTCTCTCTCTCTCTCTGTAACCCACCTCTCTCTCTCTCTCTCTCTCTCTCTCTCTCTCTCTCTCTCTCTCTCTGTAACCTCTCTACTCTCTCTCTCTCTCTGTAACCCACTCTACCTCTCTCTGTAACCCACTCTACTCTCTCTCTCTCTCTCTCCCTCTCTACCTCTCTCTCTCTCTCTCTCTGTAACCCACTCTCTCTCTCTCTCTCTCTGTAACCCACTCTACCTCTCTCTCTCTCTCTCTCTCTCTCTCTCTCTCTCTCCTCTCTCTCTCTCTCTCTCTGTAACCTGCTCTACCTCTCTCTCTCTCCTCTCTGTAACCCTCTCTACCTCTCTCTGTAACCCGCTCTACCTCTCTCTCTCTCTCTCTGTAACCCGCTCTACCTCTTTCTCTCTCTCTCTCTCTCCCACTCTACCTCTCTCTCTCTCTCTCTCTCTCTCTAACCTGCTCTACCTCTCTCTCTCTCTCTCTGTATCCCTCTCTAACCTCTCCTCTCTCTGTAACCCACTCTACCTCTCTCTCTCTCTCTCTGTAACCCGCTCTACCTCTCTCTCTCTCTCTCTCTCTCTCTCTCTCCACTCTCTCTCTCTCTCTCTCTCTCTCTCTCTGTAACCCGCTCTACCTCTCTCTCTCTCTCTGTAACCCGCTCTACCTCTCTCTCTCTCTCTCTCTCTCTCTGTAACCCACTCTACCTCTCTCTCTCTCTCTCTCTCTCTCTCTGTAACCCACTCTACCTCTCTCTCTCTCTCTCTCTGTAACCCGCTCTACCTCTCTCTGTAACCCACTCTACTCTCTCTCTCTCTCTCTCTCTCTCTGTAACCCACTCTACCTCTCTCTCTCTCTCTCTCTGTAACCCGCTCTACCTCTCTCTCTCTCTCTCTCTCTCTCTCTGTAACCCACTCTACCTCTCTCTCTCTCTCTCTCTCTCTCTCTAACTCGCTCTCTGTAACCTCTCTACCTCTCTCTCTCTCTGTAACCCGCTCTACCTCTCTCTGTAACCCACTCTACCTCTCTCTCTAACCCTCTCTCTCTCTCTCTCTGTAACCCACTCTCTCTCTCTCTCTCTCTCTCTCTCTGTAACCCACTCCCTCTCTCTCTCTCTCTCTCTCTCTCTGTAACCCGCTCTACCTCTCTCTCTCTCTCTCTCTCTCTGTAACCCACTCTACCTCTCTCCCACTCTCTCTCTCTCTCTCTCTCTCTCTCTGTAACCCGCTCTACCTCTCTCTCTCTATCTCTCTCTGTAACCCTACTCTACCTCTCTCTCTCTCTCTCTGTAACCCGCTCTACCTCTCTCTCCCACTCTCTCTCTCTCTCTCTGTAACCCGCTCTACCTCTCTCTGTAACCCGCTCTACCTCTCTCTCTCTCTCTCTCTCTGTAACCCACTCTACCTCTCTCTCTCTCTCTCTCTCTCTCTCTGTGTAACCCACTCTCTCCTCTCTCTCTCTCTCTCTCTCTCTCTGTAACCCGCTCTACCTCTCTCTCTCTCTGTAACCCACTCTAACCCACTCTCTCTCTCTCTGTAACCCGCTCTACCTCTCTCTCTCTCTCTCTCTCTCTGTAACCCACTCTACCTCTCTCTCTCTCTCTCTCTCTCTCTAACCCACTCTACCTCTCTCTCTCTCTCTCGCTCTCTCTCTGTAACCCGCTCTACCTCTCTCTGTAACCCACCTCTACTCTCTCTCTCTCTCTCTCTCTCTGTAACCCGCTCTACCTCTCTCTCTCTATCTCTCTCTGTAACCCGCTCTACCTCTCTCTCTCTCTCTCTCTCTCTAACCCGCTCTACCTCTCTCTGTAACCCACTCTACCTCTCTCTCTCTCTTTCTCTCTGTGTGTAACATCTGGGTATTAAACGGCTTTATTAGTAATGAACTGAGGGACCACACATTGTGATGAGGAGGGAGGCGTGTGAATTGCGACTGATGCGCATGTGTGTGAGGGGCCGTACGTGTGTGTGTGTGTGTGTGAGGGGCCGTGTGTGTGTGTCTGTCTAAATCAAATCAAATCAAATTTTATTTGTCACATACACATGTTTAGCAGATGTTAATGTGAGTGTAGCGAAATGCTTGTGCTTCTAGTTCCGACAATGCAGTAATAACCAACAAGTAATCTAACTAACAATTCCAAAACTACTGTCTTATGCACAGTGTAAGGGGATAAAGAATATGTACATAGAGATATATGAATGAGTGATGGTACAGAGCAGCATAGGCAAGATACAGTAGATGGTATCGAGTACAGTATGTACATATGAGATGAGTATGTAAACAAAGTGGCATAGTTAAAGTGGCTACATGTATTACATAAAAATGCAGTAGATGATATAGAGTACAGTATATACATATACATATGAGATTAATAATGTAGGGTATGTAAACATTATATTAAGTAGCATTGTTTAAAGTGGCTAGTGATATATTTTACATCAATTCCCATTATTAAAGTGGCTGGAGTTGAGTCAGTGTGTTGGCAGCAGCCACTCAATGTTAGTGGTGGCTGTTTAACAGTCTGATGGCCTTGAGATAGAAGCTGTTTTTCAGTCTCTCGGTCCCAGCTTTGATGCACCTGTACTGACCTCACCTTCTGGATGATAGCGGGGTGAACAGGCAGTGGCTCGGGTGGTTGTTGTCCTTGATGATCTTTATGGCCTTCCTGTGACATCGGGTGGTGTAGGTGTCCTGGATGGCAGGTAGTTTGCCCCCGGTGATGCGTTGTGCAGACCTCACTACCCTCTGGAGAGCCTTACGGTTGTGGGCGGAGCAGTTGCCGTACCAGGCGGTGATACAGCTCGACAGGGTGCTCTCGATTGTGCATCTGTAGAAGTTTGTGAGTGCTTTTGGTGACAAGCCAAATTGCTTTAGCCTCCTGAGGTTGAAGAGGCGCTGCTGCGCCTTCTTCACGATGCTGTCTGTGTGGGTGGACCAATTCAGTTTGTCTGTGATGTGTACGCCGAGGAACTTAAAAATTACTACCCTCTCCACTACTGTTCCATCAATGTGGATAGGGGGGTGTTCCCTCTGCTGTTTCCTGAACTCCACAATCATATCCTTAGTTTTGTTGACGTTGAGTGTGAGGTTATTTCCTGACACCACACTCCGAGGGCCCTCACCTCCTCCCTGTAGGCCGTCTCGTCGTTGTTGGTAATCAAGCCTACCACTGTTGTGTCGTCCGCAAACTTGATGATTGAGTTGGAGGCGTGCGTGGCCACGCAGTCGTGGGTGAACAGGGAGTACAGGAGAGGGCTCAGAACGCACCCTTGTGGATCAGCGGGGTGGAGATGTTGTTACCTACCCTCTCCACCTGGGGGCGGCCCGTCAGGAAGTCCAGGACCAAGTTGCACAGGGCGGGGTCGAGACCCAGGGTCTCGAGCTTGATAACGAGTTTGGAGGGTACTATGGTGTTAAATGCTGAGCTGTAGTCGATGAACAGCATTCTCACATAGGTATTCCTCTTGTCCAGATGGGTTAGGGCAGTGTGCAGTGTGGTTGAGATTGCATCGTCTGTGGACCTATTTGGGCGGTAAGCAAATTGGAGTGGGTCTAGGGTGTCAGGTAGGGTGGAGGTGATATGGTCCTTGACTAGTCTCTCAAAACACTTCATGATGACGGAAGTGAGTGCTACGGGGCGGTAGTCGTTTAGCTCAGTTACCTTAGCTTTCTTGGGAACAGGAACAATGGTGGCCCTCTTGAAGCATGTGGGAACATCATACTGGGATAGGGATCGATTGAATATGTCCGTAAACACACCAGCCAGCTGGTCTGCGCATGCTCTGAGGGCGCGACTGGGATGCCGTCTGAGCCTGCAGCCTTGCGAGGGTTAACACGTTTAAATGTTTTACTGACCTCGGCTGCAGTGAATGAGAGTCCGCATGTTTTGGTTGCGGGCCGTGTCAGTGGCACTGTATTGTCCTCAAAGCGGGCAAAAAAGTTATTTAGGGTGCCTGGGAGCAAGACATCCTGGTCCGTGACTGGGCTGGTTTTCTTTTTGTAATCTGTGATTGACTGTAGACCCTGCCACATACCTCTTGTGTCTGAGCCGTTGAATTGCGATTCTACTTTGTCTCTATATTGACGCTTAGCTTGTTTGATTGCCTTACGGAGGGAATAGCTACACTGTTTGTATTCGGTCATGTTTCTGGTCACCTTGCCCTGATTAAAAGCAGTGGTTCGCGCTTTCAGTTTCACGCGAATGCTGCCATCAATCCACGGTTTCTGGTTTGGGAATGTTTTAATCGTTGCTATGGGAACGACATCTTCAACGCACGTTCTAATGAACTCGCTCACCGAATCAGTGTATTCGTCAATGTTGTTGTTTGACGCAATACGAAACATATCCCAGTCCACATGATGGAAGCAGTCTTGGAGTGTGGAATCAGATTGGTCGGACCAGCGTTGAACAGACCTCAGCGCGGGAGCTTCTTGTTTTAGCTTCTTTCTGTAGGCAGGGAGCAACAAAATGGAGTCGTGGTCAGCTTTTCCGAAAGGAGAGCGGGGGAGGGCCTTATATGCGTAGCGGAAGTTAGAATAGCACTGATCCAAGGTTTTGCCAGCCCTGGTTGCGCAATCGATATGCTGATACAATTTAGGGAGTCTTGTTTTCAGATTAGCCTTGTTAAAATCCCCAGCTACAATGAATGCAGCCTCAGGATATGTGGATTCCAGTTTGCAAAGAGTCAGATAAAGTTCGTTCAGAGCCATCGATGTGTCTGCTTGGGGGGGAATATATACGGCTGTGATTATAATCGAAGAGAATTCCCTTGGTAGATAATGCAGTCGACATTTGATTGTGAGGAATTCTAAATCAGGTGAACAGAAGGACTTGAGTTCCTGTATGTTGTTGTGACCACACCACGTCTCGTTAACCATAAAGCATACGCCCCGCCCCTCTTCTTACCAGAAAGATGTTTGTTTCTGTCGGCGCGATGCGTGGAGAAACCAGCTGGCTGCACCGCCTCGGATAGCGTCTCTCCAGTGAGCCATGTTTCCGTGAAGCAAAGAACGTTACAGTCTCTGATGTCCCTCTGGAATGCTACCCTTGCCTGGATTTCATCAACCTTGCTGTCAAGAGACTGGACATTGGCGAGAAGTATGCTAGGGAGTGGTGCACGATGTGCCCGTCTCCGGAGTCTGACCAGAAGACCGCTTCGTTTCCCTCTTTTACGAAGTCGTTTTTTTGGGTCGCCGGCTGGGATCCATTCCGTTGTCCTGGATGAAAGGCAGAACACAGGATCCGCTTCGCGAAAGTTATATTCTTGGTCGTACTGATGGTGAGTTGACGCTGCTCTTATGTTCAGTAGTTCTTCTCGACTGTAAGTAATGAAACCTAAGATGACCTGGGGTACCAATGTAGGAAATAACACAAAAAAACAACAAAAAACCTGCATAGTTTCCTAGGAACGCGAAGCGAGGCGGCCATCTCTGTCGGCGCCGGAAGTACTAGGTAAGGAGAGATGAAATTATAAAATGAGCGTGAATGTGGTGGTGACATAAAACACAACACAAAGATTAACAAGCAGAGTACACAAACACACACATATACACATGTATACACACACACCTCCCCCACACACACCTACAGACAGCTGCAGCAATAGAAGGAGTCCTTGCTTGAGATTTGTTGAGTGATTTTATCAAATTTTCAAACACGTTACCTAAACCAAACTTTTCCAAGACGCGAAAGAGGCCATTCAACCCTATCAAAGGCCTTTTCAGCGTTGAGAGAGACTGCGACACCAGGTATTTTGTTTTTGTTAGCAAGGTGAATTATATCAAAGAACCTTCTGAGATTATTGGAGGACAATCTATTAATTATGAAGCCAGTCTAATCTGGGTTGACCAACAGGGGAAGACATGACTCCAGTCTCTTAGATAGCATCTTGGTGACCAGTTTACAATCTGTGTTAAGGAGAGAGATTGGTCTATAGGAGGCGCACTTTAGCGGGTTTTTCCCTTTCTTGTGGATTACAGTAATCACTGCATGAGAGAAAGACTCTGGAAAGCAGTTGTCTTCCCCGGCTTTTTTAAGTACCTCCATAAGGTAGGGGACCAACAGCTCCCTAAATTCTTTACAGAACTCTGGAGGGAATCCATCCTCCCCAGGAGATTTATTAGAAGGTAAGGATTTAATGGCCTCCAACAATTCAGGAACTGAGAAGTGTTCACTCAGGCACTCTGTTTTCCTCTGACAGGCATGGGAGGTTGAGAGAGGAGAGAAAGGAGTTGATCTCTGATAGATCATCGCTTGATTGGGAAGTGTAGAGGTCTTTGTAGTATTTCTTAAAAGTATCATTAATTTCAATAGGGTCAAAAGATATCTCATTAGTAAGAGTTTCTATGGCATTAATTGTCCTCTTACTTTCCTCTGCTTTCAGTTGCCATGCCAATACTTTGTGTGCTTTCTCTCCAAGCTCGTAGTAACGCTGATTTGATTTAGTGATGGACCTCTCAGCTTGATATGTGTTCAGGGTATTATATTTCAGGTTTTTATTTACCAAAAGCCTGTATAGATCTGTAGTCGGGCCTCTATGGTAGGTTTTCTCTAGCTCTGAGATTTCAGATTCAAGGACATTCAGTTCCGTGTTCTCTTCAACCCTTTAGTATAGGCAATGGTCTGTCCCTGTCCCCTCTGAAAGCCTATCTATGTGTCCCAAAGAATGAAACTGTCAGGAGCGGAGGGTTTGTTTGTCAAAGTAAAAATATAGATCTGCTCTTTGATGAATGCACAAAATTCAGGTTGCTTCAGGAGTGTAGAATTTAGTCTCCATCTATATGCTCCATTTACCTTGGTAGGAATGGAGATTGATAATACCAGGGGAGAATGGTCACTAAGCAATCTGGGGAGATACTCGATATCTAACACTATGAAACAGTTGTCTCGATAGTAAAAAGTTATCTATGCGTGTGTGTCTTGTGTGGGTGTGAATAAAAAGAGTAGTCCCTATCCTGTGGGTGCAACTCTCTCCAGATATATAGCAAATGAAGATCTTTCATGAATGACATGGTGAGCTTGCCGGCTTTGGTAAGAAGGGAAGGTTTATCAGAGGACCTATCAAGAACTGTATCGAAACAAAAATATAAATCTCCTCCAGCCACTAGCCATCCTGGTGGTGCTTGAGCGACCTGAAGGAAGACATTCTGTATAATATTCTGTATAATTCCTTCTTCAATTTCTTGTTCACTGGCTGTAAGATGTGTTTCCTGTAGATGTCAGCCTTTAATTTCTTAAGGTATGTGTAACTGTGTTGTTGTTTCTGTCGCACTGCTATGCTTTATCTTGGCCAGGTCGCAGTTGTAAATGAGAACTTGTTCTCAACTAGCCTACCTGGTTAAATAAAGGTGAAATAAAAAATAAATAAATGTATAGACTCTTTTCTTCTTAAATCGAGCTGTTGAGACCTTTTACGTTGAATGTGACATATTTTAGTGGATTAAGCATAGGGTTGGGTTTCAAATGATTAACCGGATGGAACTCTCTCATATGTAAATAGTCAGGAAATGTTTCAACTCTAGTTTGAACACAGAAGTGAGGTATGTGTCTCTTTAAACAACAATAAACATAGAAAAAACAGAAACCCCACCCACCGCGATCAGACTAAAACCACAATCCCAACAATCAAACATGAAGACACTTGTAGAGATACGTTGCTGCTCACTTTCCATCTTGCTCTTACTAGCTAAACGTAAACTAAAACCTGCGAGCTCTAAGTTGAAAACAAACATTGTGAATAGACAATTATGGCTGAATATTTATTGCATTAAGGGCTGCTTGAGTGTCTTTTCGGGAGAGGAGAAACATAAATGGGGGGGAAAGCGGTGAGCCGAAGCCCAGTGGATATGGACTAAACCAACATATACTCTTCTGTAAATGTAATAGAACTCGCCCCGGAAAAAAAAGAAACGGTTAGTTGAAAATGTACAAATCAATTATAGTGACCGGATAGCGGGGTAAACAGATCCAAATTCCAAGAAGATATCAGCGGTTCAGTTCCAGGATGAGAAAAAACAAACATACTGTTTCTTATCCCCCAGAGAGACCGTTCTGGTTCGGATGTTCCGTTCTTTGAGAAAAGTTAACCCTTCTCCCAGTGTGTGATGGCTTCGGCCTTTGTACTGAACTTTCATCCGCGCCGAGGTGAGGTAGCCGGTGATGTTCTTCTCCTTCAGTGCTTTGGCGGCAGGTCTGAACTGCTTGCGACGTCTGGCGAGATCCGCGCTCATATCCGGGAAATGGCTGGCCCTCTTTCCATCGATGGTGATGTCCCCTTTGGCTCATGCGAGTTGCAGTATCTTCTCTCCTGGAAACAGAGGAACCTGATCAGGATGGCCCGTGGGGGCTCATCTGGCCGGGGTTTCGGTGCTGAAGTTCTGTGGGCGCGTTCGATTTCCAACGGCTTGGTGAAGTTGATTATGCCTAGGACCTCCGGGATCCATTGAGTGAAGAAACGGGCCGGGTCACGACCCTCGCTGTCCTCCTTCAATCCCACCACACGGATATTACTACGTCTACTCTGGTTCTCCATCTGATCTATCTTGTTTTTGAGGTAGGCATTGTCCTTTTGCAGTTGTATCAAGACCTGGTCATGTCTAGCGATGGTATCTTCAACTGTGCAACTCTGCCTCAGTCGTTCTCAAAAGGAGATCATTCATGGAGGATTTCAGGTCGTCAATGGAAGAATGGAGTTCAGACGATTTCTTGTCAATTTTCAAAGACCTCTGTTACCATCCTGAATTTCCCGGAGGAGAGTAGCCAGCATGTCGTCCGGCTCGCAAGAGGCTGCTGAGATCAACAGTCTGGAACTGTCTTCTGAGTTATGAGGGCTAATGCTATTCTTGCTAGCTGTAGCGTTATCGTTATCTTGGGAATCAACAACGTTTTGGTCGTCCTTCTTGCCTCTCAGCCGGAGGTCCATGGCTCTTTGGGAAGGTGGTACGCACGCCTCTGTGAAGAGGGAACGCAACACCCTGCTACAACTCAACTCTCCGTTAAGTGAAAGAGGTATGGGACTGTAGGTGCGAGTAAGATGACAAAAGGCAGAGAATTTACCGTTTACTAGGAATTTAATACTTCACACGGTAATATGGGGAAAAGGGGCTGGACGGGGCCAAAGCAAAGAAAGTAAATCTCAAAGCCCCCTCTCCTATCTTACCTGCCTACTCACTACTTACCTAATTTAGCACCACCTGGTGCCCTAACCAAAATACAGGGGGTGGACCGCCCACTGTCTAGGCACCTAGTGTGCCTAGACAGTGAATATACTACAGGTATATGTATGCCCGCGGGCCTCTTTTCTAAGCACTCCCTAGGTGCCTTCCCCTTACCCCCTGGGAACAAATGAAACAGAATATTATTAACAATTTCACAAACACACTGAGAAACACAGGACATCAAATAGGCTCTGTCTGACTGAGCAACAAACTCACACAGAACATACCAACTGCTCCCAGCAACAACTAACAGTAAATTACCCATCAGCCTCCTCTCTCAGCAAATGCATTCTGCAATGATCTCTGTGCAATCTATATCTCTGCAATGACCTCCCAGCAATGATCTCTCTTCTGAACAGAACACTGGCTTTTATATAGCTTCAGAAGGAATGAGTAATTGGAGACAGCTGCGTCTTGACGAGGGGGCGGGGTCAGCTCTCCAATTAGCCATGGAGTCGACCAATCAACTGCTTGGGGAGAATTCAGGAAGCTGTCTCCTGAAACACACTCA
>NC_056430.1:10060215-10065215 GCF_018296145.1 Oncorhynchus tshawytscha | reverse complement strand
GGAAGGAGAGGGTGGAGAGGGTGGAGGTAAGGAGAGAGAGATGAGAGGGTGGAGGTTAGGAGAGAGGGAGGAGAGAGTGGAGATCAGAGCAGAGGAGAGAGAGGATAGGAGAGGGTGGAGATCAGAAGAGAGAGAGGAGAGGAGAGGGTGGAGATGAGGAGAGGGTGGAGGTAAGGAGAGCGGGAGGAGAGTGTGGAGATCAGGTGAGAGGAGAGGGTGGAGGTAAGGAGAGAGGGAGGAGAGGGTGGAGGTAAGGAGAGACGGAGGAGGGAGTGGAGATCAGAGGGGAGGAGAGGGTGGAGGTAAGGAGAGAGGTTGGAGAGGGTGGAGGTAAGGAGAGAGGGAGGAGAGAGTGGAGATCAGAGGAGAGGGTGGAGGTAAGGAGAGAGGGAGAAGAGGGTGGATATCAGAGGGGAGGAGAGGGAGGAGGTAAGGAGAGAGGGTGGAGATCAGAGGAGAGGGTGGAGGTAAGGAGAGAGGGAGGAGAGGGTGGAGATCACAGGGGAGGAGAGGGTGGAGGTAAGGAGAGAGGGTGGAGATCAGAGGGGAGGAGAGGGTGGAGGTAAGGAGAGAGGGTGTAGATCAGAGGAGAGGAGAGGGTGGAGGTTAGGGTTGCATAGGAAGGGTATATTACTGGAAACTTTCAAAGTTTACCAGTAAACTACCAGAAAAGTATTTTACTATGTCAATATGTCTTTGTTGTCGATGTTTTGGCGTCAAACTGGTGGTAAAATAGTCAATCAATGTAAGAGTTTAAAATGCCATTGTGGATTAAATGCTTTTTTCATTCATTTGTCTATTTTCTTTTGAATCATATGCTGTATTTATTAGAAACTCCTAGACAATATGGAGACAGATCAAATAAATTAATATTATATATGAATATCATTTTTTTAAGAGTTACGATAGATTGCCATAGATTTTCTGTTAATTGTCAAAATTACTGAAGATTCTGGTAGCTTTGGTGAACTACCGGTAGCATTGGTGAACCCTTGTGGAGGTGCTATAGAGGAGTAGAGAGGGAGGAGAGGGAGGAGAGGAGAGAGGGAGGTAAGGATAGAGTAGAGGTATCTCTCTCCCTTTCTCTCTCTGTCTCTCTGTCTCTCTCCCTTGCTCCCTCTCTCTCCCTTTCTCTCTCTGTCTCTCTGTCTCTCTCCCTCTCTCCCTCTCTCTGTCTCTCCCTCTCTCTCCCTTTCTCTCTGTCTGTCTCTCTCCCTCTCTCTCTGTCTCTCCCGTTCTCTGTCTCTCTCTCCCTCTCTCTCCCTCTCTGTCTCTCTCAATTATTTCAATTCAATTAATTTGCTTTATTGGCATGACGTAACAATGTACATATTACCAAAGCTTATTTTAGATATTTACAATATGAAAATAATAAGAATCAAAATTGTCAACGGGACAACAGTAACAACAATAACCAAGGGTCAAAATAAATAAATAAAAATAAAATAACCATACATTCAACAATAACAATAAGCATACAGTAGAGGACATGTGCAGGTTGATTGGTCTGTCAGACACTGTCCCTCAAATTATGGCAGGCAGCAATGTAGTGCTCTGCCAACCCACAGCTCTCTGCGTCCTCCCCCAACAGGACGAGGTCTTTGAAACCTCGATTAAGGGTTTCAAATTTGGGGAAATGACATTCTCTAATTGTTTTATATTTTTTTACATTTTGTCAGGAAATGCAGCTCTGTCTCAGGTTCTGCTGTGGTGCAGTGGTTGCACAGCCTTTCCTCTACAGGGAGCCAGGTTTTCCTGTGTCTACCCTTCTCAATCGCAAGGCTGTGCTCAATGTCTCTCTCTTTCTCTCTCTCGGTCTCTGTCTCTCTCTTTCCCTCCCTCTCTCTCTCTCTCTCTCTCTCTCTCTCTTTTGGTCTCTTTCTCTCTCTCGCTCTCTCTCTAGCTCTCTCCCTCTCTCCCTCTCTCTCTCGCTCTCTCTCTCTCTCTCTCTCTCTCTCTCTCTCTCTCTCTAGCTATCTCTCGCTCTCTCTCTCTCTCTAGCTATCTCTCGCTCTCTCTCTCTCTCTAGCTCTCTCTCGCTCTCTCTCTCTCTCTAGCTCTCTCTCGCTCTCTCTCTCCTCTCTCTAGCTCTCTCTCTCTCTCTCCCTCTCTCCATCTCTCCCTCTCTCTCTCCCTCTCTCTAGCTCTCTTTCTCTCTCTCTAGCTCTCTCTCTCTCTCTCTCTCTTTGTCTTTCTCTGTCTCTCTCTTTCTCTCTCCACAGTACTACAGTGTTAACTATAATTACCAGGCCTGACGTTTTTACCACACTGTACTCCTTCCAACCTTCCCAAGGTGACGTGTGTGTGTGTGTGTGTGTGTGTGTGTGTGTGTGTGTGTGTGTGTGTGTGTGTGTGTGTGTGTGTGTGTGTGTGTGTGTGTGTGTGTGTGTGTGTGTGTGTGTGTGTGTGTGTGTGTATGTGTGTGTGTGCAGTGCTTAATTTGTAAATTGGGAGGTGCCAGAACCAAAAGTGAACTTGATAGGGTGTAACCTGGGGGGGGGCTCTGAGGTACCGGAACGTGTGAGAAAAACTCCCATCACATTTGTGTGGTGGCAAAGAGCAGTATAGTCGAGGTGTTTGCAGAAGTTGTATACATTTCTTGTATTCTAGGGTCATTTTACAGAGACGTCGGCAGAATGTGTTTTTAATACGGCACAAACGATCGAAATGACAGACGACTTCGACAATGAAAAACTGAGAATCTGAGATGAATTAATACGACCCTCAGTGAGAGCCATTTGCTTTTCTCCTTCTCTGCCTGATCCACTCACCCCAACAGTTTTCCACTATCATACAGATGTAGGATCTTAATTTGAGCCAGTTTGCTACAGCAGACAGGGAATGTTATATATTATGTGGATGATAATAAATTTACATTGTTGTAGGGGTTGATACATTTTTTGTAAGGGTAAATCTAGTCTGACATTTTAAAATGGAAATGACAAACTTCAGACGCTGTTTTAAACATTGAATACACTACACGTTTGCATTTCCTACTGTGCAGGAAAATTCTCAGCAACAAAAAAGTGATCAAATTAAGATCCTGCATCTGTATGCTGCTGCTAATCTGTGCCTAGTCACTTTACCCTGCCTTCATGTACATATCTACCTCAAATACCTTATTATTATCTATCCTGATGCCTAGTCACTTTACCCTGTCTTCATGTACATACCTACCTCAAATACCTTATTATTATCTATCCTGATGCCTAGTCACTTTACCCTGTCTTCATGTACATACCTACCTCAAATACCTTATTATCATCTATCCTGATGACTCGTCACTTTACCCTGCCTTCATGTGGTACTGGTACTTCCTGTACAAAACTGCACATTGATATGGTACTGGTACTTCCTGTGCGTTGCTCCACATTGATCTGGTACTGGTACTTCCTGTATAGAGCTCCACATTGAACAGGTACTCCCTGTATATAGCTCCACATTGATCAGGTACTCCCTGTATATAGCTCCACATTGATCTGGTACTTGTACTTCCTGTATATAGCTCCACATTGATCTGGTACTGGTACTTCCTGTATATAGCTCCACATTGATCTGGTACTGGTACTTCCTGTATATAGCTCTACATTGATCTGGTACTTCCTGTATATAGCTCCAAATTGATCTGGTACTGGTACTTCCTGTATATAGCTCCAGTGATCTGGTACTGGTACTTCCTGTATATAGTTCCACATTGATATGGTACTGGTACTTCCTGTATATAGCTCCACATTGATCTGGAACTGGTACTTCCTTTTTATAGCTCCACGTTGATCTGGATCTTCCTGTATGTAGCTTTACATTGATATGTTACTTCCTGTATATAGCTCTACATTGATCTGGTACTTCCTGTATATAGCTCTACATTGATATGTTACTTCCTGTATATAGCTCTACATTGATATGTTACTTCCTGTATATAGCTCTACATTGATATGTTACTTCCTGTATATAGGTCCATTCCTGTGTATTTAATTCCTCATTTTGGGGGGGTAGGGCTCGTAAGCAAGCACTTCAAGGTTAAATCTATACCTGTTGTATTTGGTGCATGAGATTTGATTTTGACCAAGCACGGGCCTGCCCAACCCAAATGAATTCTTAGTATATCAGGCGTGGGCGCTGAAAAGGGGGTGGGGGGGGTGGGGGCAACTCAAATGGGGGTGGGAAAAGGGGGTGGGGGGGGGTGTAACTAGGAGGCAACTCAAATGAATTCTTAGTATATCAGGCGTGGGCGCTGAAAAGGGGGTGGTGGGGTAACTAGGAGGCAACTCAAATGAATTCTTAGTATATCAGGCGTGGGCGCTGAAAAGGGGTGGTGGGGGGTGTAACTAGGAGGCAACTCAAATGAATTCTTAGTATATCAGGCGTGGGCGCTGAAAAGGGGTGGTGGGGGGTGTAACTAGGAGGCAACTCAAATGAATTCTTAGTATATCAGGCGTGGGCGCTGAAAAGGGGGTGGGGGGGGTAACTAGGAGGCAACTCAAATGAATTCTTAGTATATCAGGCGTGGGCGCTGAAAAGGGGGTGGTGGGGGGTGTAACTAGGAGGCAACTCAAATGAATTCTTAGTATATCAGGCGTGGGTGCTGAAAAGGGGTGGTGGGGGGTGTAACTAGGAGGCAACTCAAATGAATTCTTAGTATATCAGGCGTGGGCGCTGAAAAGGGTGGTGGTGGGGGCAACTCAAATGAATTCTTAGTATATCAGGCGTGTGAACTAGGAGGCAACTCAAATGAATTCTTAGTATATCAGGCGTGGGCGCTGAAAAGGGGGGGGGGTGTAACTAGGAGGCAACTCAAATGAATTCTTAGTATATCAGGCGTGGGCGCTGAAAAGGGGGGGGGGTAACTAGGAGGCAACTCAAATTAATTGTAATAGTTTGATTACAACTTGTACATTCCAAACAGTGTAAAAACATATTTAAAATGCCACAAGAGATACCAGTTCCTGACAAAAAAATAATTCCGTGAACGAAACAGTCCAAAAACATCGAGGTTCTGG